>NC_040892.2:10675604-10841864 GCF_900634795.4 Betta splendens | reverse complement strand
CAACAACCAAAACAGCTGGGAGATCAGTTGCCATCACCACGAAGTGTGAGTGCAAAGAGCCCACGATCCGTCAAGTTGCTTCTGCCTTTTAGCTTCTCTGTTCGACTAGGGTGGAATGTCTTTCAACCCAACGACAATACATGCACCATCTCCTCCCTGTCGCAGGGTGTGTGAAGATTTTACATTTCACACCGATTGCACCTCCTCTTATTTTTCCTTCGCGCCCACCCCTCCCCTCCCCTCTCACGTCCAACTGATCGTGAAGAAAAGGAGCACCTAGTCTCAACAGACAGAGACACAAACTCCCCGACCTTGGGTTTGGGAGCTAGAGTGTAGAGTCTTTCTGGCAGAGACAACCATTGAAACATCTAGGTGAAATGTCAATGCATACAGTAAGACAAAACACAAGATATTAATTGCAGAATAAGTCATAAATCATATAATAACTGCATAGAAGTAAGGAAGACACATAGAAATAAGGAACAGACAATTTTTCCCATAACAACTGTACAGTATGCTAGCCAGCTGGTGTAGCATGACATGAGGTTTGGTTTCTGTCTGTCTGTTTGTTTAGTTAAAAAGTTAAAGGTACAAGAAAAGCAAGTTTCTATTGTTCGTTGGCTGTCTAGCGACACAGAGCCAAAGCATGAGTCTACGCTCAGCCAAAAACTATCGCACACGTATATGCTAGCCAGCGGCACCAAAATGAGAAGGGTGAAAACCGAACCAGAGGTTCCAGATGAACCAGGATCACGCAGCGGTCTTCACAATCAATCGACGGCAGGCCACAGTCGTCTACACGCCTCAGGGGTTTTCAACAAGTTCTGCAGTGGCAAGAGCCTACGCAAAGCACAGGCAGCTCGAGCTCAAACTGGCATATGCAGAAAAAGAAGCAACGTGATGAAACGAAAGGCAGAGCTAGATGCTAATCTTCCACGTTCTCCAGTGTGAAAAGGGTGTAGCCGCAGCTGAAGCAGAAGCACAGCCCTCGAAGAAGCAGCGATTCAAAGCGGGGAGTTAGGAGAGAAAACCTGTGACAAAGGTGAGTCTTCTGTTTCAGCCCTCACACCAATGAATACCTTCAACAACAACGTGACTACTCTACTCAGACAATCCCTGTACGCCAACAGTGCTGAGAACCTGTTTAGTGGAAACAATAACGTGCAATGTTGATCGCACTGGTCCGTTTCCTTCAACGCTTTCTGCATCAATTCTGCAAACAACAACTTGACCCTGATGCCAATATCAGACTTTGCAAGATATATAGAACTAGTTGATGTACAGGCTCCTGCATTTTGGACGACACACCTGAAAATTATTGGTCATGGAAAGCTTGTTTATTAGTGGACCCAAAGACTTTTATCTTCCAGAGAGGAAAACTAAACTGCTGATGGAAATGCAGGGTCCCTAATCGTCAGAACAAGCTAAGGATCTGTGCTGTTTTTAACCTTAATCCTGCTGCAGGCACCAAGAGGGTTTGGCAGCACTTCGAGGGAATGCTATGGCTCACCTGGGCTATTGAAGATGCACTTTTGAGGGAAGCGTGAAGGAATTTTCCAGGCTCATATTAAAGACAATGTTAAGCGAAGAGAGCTTAGGATGTATTTTGGAGTTAAAATATGCAAAGCAGGTTGGTGCCCCATTAGGCCTTACTTTGTTAGACACCGCTAGATTAATTGTTGAAAAACTCCCCCTTAACGCAGGAAAGATGAACAACTGTAGGAACCCAGTTCAAAGAACTCATCAAGTGCCATTTCCTCTTTTCTGTTTTCACACATGTTTGTTCAGCAACAAAAAAATGTACTCTAAAGCTTTTTCTGTCAGGGGTTCACCACAGCAAATGATTTGCATGGTTGTTGTATTTTGGCAAGATTTTATGGCAAGATTTTATGCCAGACGCCTTTCCATTATAGGAACCCTATCGACACCAAGCCTATCTCAGAGCATGTACTTTGCTATAGTGTTTGTAGATCTGTTTGCAGTTTATAATAAGGGATTGTAGAGCAGCAGTGTGAAAAGGACAGAGTGCAACAATAGCAAACACACCACCATTACACCCAGGTCCTGTGCCTGCTCCAGAGAACACAAAATCAGGAAACAACGACAGCGAATAGCAGAGTGATATCTCCCCTTCAGTACTCTCAAAGTGCACAGAAGTATGTGGCCCAAGTGGCAGCTCATGCTCTAGTTCAGATACAATATGTCTAGCAAAAGTCTATTCTGAAGGGAAGAAAGAGAAAACACAGTAAAATGTGTTCTGTGATCGATGAACAGAGCAACAAGTTATTTGCTAAGTCACAGTTTTTTTACCTCTTTGAAATTGAAGCCACACCCACTCCATATACTTTAAAGACATGTTCTTGAATTTCTGGTATAGAGTCCTGGATGAAGATTAAATATGCAGATAATTCCTTTCATTGATTGTGACAAACAATAGGACACATTCAATCAAAGGAGATAGGTCATCATCACCCACATCCCATGCAGTTGCAGACATGATCCACCCAGTGGATCACCATGCTCTAATCATTTTACTCCTAGGAAAAGACAATCTGAGGGTGCACAAGAATATGTATCTTTACAAAGTATAGTATAAGTACCGCCAAGTATAATAATGCCCATACGCCAAATGCTGGACCTAGGTGGGGTTATTGTTGGAGAGGTGCTTTAGAAAAGGTTCACAGTTCTTCAAAAGTTACCACAAACTGTTCTGTAGCTGTACTCTCGCTTATCTGTACTGCTGTTGTGAGAAGTAATTTCCCCACATGCGGGATATTAAAGGTTTCTTATTCTTATTCTTTGTTGAGCCGATCTGAGATGAGTTTGGATGTGAAAGTGGACAACATCAAGTTTTGATATTTTTTTTATTATAGTTGCATATGAAAGATTGTGTTTCTTATCCACATGAAGGTAAAAAGGTGAATTTAGCAGCAGCATGAATCAGTGTGAGAACAGAGAAGAGCGAGCCCCTCCCTCTAAAACCAGACTGTGTGGGGACATGAGAACCGAACAAATCTCAGAGGTGAGATGATGAATGGTCATCATTTACAAAGGAAACTTGACTGATTGTGTGAGAGTCACCTACTGTAAGTGTTTTTCTTACCAGGTACCATCAAGACATGAATCTGCTCGGATCTGAACCAGCTTGTGTGTGCTTGAAGAAGGATAAGTCAAGGGATATTCCAGCTGATTTTAACGACCAACCCTGTATCACAGTGAGTGTTTGTTAGTTTCAATCAGAGATAACAATCTTGATGGAAACTTTTTTTATGATAAATTTGTCAGTTCGGCAAGGATCGGGACCACATGCACAGCGATGAGCGTAGTGTAGGTAACAGTGGTATAGTAAAGAAGTATAATGACAGAATCCAGTCACAAAACGGTCCAGGTCATTCACAGGTAGACACAGGTAACGACACCACAGGGTTAGACGAAATCGGTCGAGGACAGGCGTGAGTCAATACCAGAAAGGGGCTCAGATTCTCAGGAACAGAATCGGCGGGCTTAGACGGTCAGAAACGAGCAGAGTCAGCAACAGAGTGGACTTACGAGATGGTCAGGATAGGCAGAAACAATGGTCAAAAAACGTAACAGGGTCGACACAGGATAAGCTGAACTAGAGAAATGCTGGAACGTGAGAAACAATGAATCACGATCTGGCGAAATAACCACTGTCACAGGTGGTGCTTAAATACTGGGAGTGATGATGAATGGGTACGGTGCGTGAATAAAACCGGAAGTAAGTAAAGTTAGCGCAGGCAGAGTGATGTGACAAACCGGAAAACTGCTAAAACTAAAACAGGAAGTGAAACTGGAGATCTGACAGTACCCCCCTCCCTACGGCGTCTTCCACGACGCCCATAGAACCCCCCCCCCTCTCGACCAGGGCGGGCAAGGTGGACTGAGGAGGAGGGGACCGGGTTCCGACCCTTGGTGGCTGGTTGAGGCGTGCGCTCCCCCGGGGAGGGGGCCTGGGTGCGCCGCATGAAAGTCCCGGATGAGGGACTTGTACAGGATGCCCGAGAGGGACCCAGGAGCGTCCTCCGGTCCGTATCCCTCCCATCCACCAGATCTGGAGTCCTCTTCCCGTCGTCTGCAGTCCAGGAGTTCTTGCACTGTGAGCCGGGAGCCCCCTCCACGACCCGAGGTGGTGGGGAGGCGGTGGTGTGGAGGGACCATTGGCAGGACCGGAACGGCTTGAGACGACTCACATGGAAAGTCGGGTGGACTCGTTAGACTTCTGGGCAAAGAGAGAGAAAGTCTCACCGACACAGGGTTAATAATCCTTGCATGTGTGTAGGCACTATGTATTTGGGTGCCAATTTACGCGGCTGTCCCTGCAACCGTAGGCCGGCGTCGGACCAGACCTGGTCTCCGACCCTCATAGACAGGGCCTGGAGTTTCTGCGATCGGCCGTTGCCTTGTAGCGCGCCTGGGCTAATAGCATGGTTTTCCGGTCGTAACCATATCTGCCGGCACCTCCCCGGACCAAGGCGGGGCAGAGGAACGTGGACTCCTGCTCAGAGCCGGAAACAGCAGGCGGTGAAACCATATGCACACTGAAATGGGGTTAAGCCGGTGGAAGTGCAGGCAATGTGTTATGTGCGAATTCTACCCAACCAGCTTCTGGGACCACGATCACTGGGTTTCAGAATGGCTAGGAGGCGACAGACCCACTTCCAGCTGTTGGTTGGCTCGTTCCGTCTGCGTTGGACTCTGGGTGATAGCCGAGAGATAAACTGGCCTCAGCTCCCACTAAAGAGCAGAACTCCCTCCAGAAGCGGGAGACAAACTGGGCCCTCGGTGGAGAACGATATCCCTGGGGAATCCGTGGAGCCTGAAAACGTTCTCCAGCATCACCGTGCCGTCTGCTTGCCGAGGTAACTTGGGAAGTGGAATGAAATGCACTAATCTCGAAAAAACCATCTACCACCGTCATGACCACCGTCTTTCCTGTAGGGTGCTGGCAGACCGGTTACAAAGTCCAGGGCACGTGGACCCAAGGTCTGCACGGAACGGGCAGGGGATGGGGAGCAACCCAGCTGGGGTCTGGTGAGGCGACTTACTACATAGCGCTAGTAGAACAGGTCGGCTCTGGATGGCCCACCAGAACCTCTCCCCCACCCGAAGGAGGTGGGGGCTCCTGGGTGGCACTAACAGTGGATGCGTGAGCCCAGTGAATACCTCTTCCCGGCAGGTCCGGTGGAACAAATAGCCGATTCGCGAGGGCAAGCCAGGGAACAGGTAGGTCTCGTGCTGTTCCCTGCGTGGCGCTCCACCGGCCAGAGAGACCCGCCCCTAACCAGACACGTCTGCCGGCAAGATGGTCTCGGGGTTTCCGTGGTCTCCCTAGGAGTCGTGGAGTCTGGATAGCACGTCGGGCTTGGTGTTGTTTGGATCCAGGTCTGTAGACAGTGTGAAAGTTTGAAACCTACTAAAAAACAGAGCCACCGGCCGGCGTGAGTTTAGCGACGAAGCCGACTTCAGGTATTCCAAGTTCTTGTGATCTGTGTATGTGAGGAATGGCGTTCCGCCCCCCTCCAGCCAATGCCTCCACCTCATTTAGGGCCACTTTAATGGTCGCAATCTCTCGGTCCCCAAGCTATAGTTGCGCTCGGCCGGCGACAGCTTCTTAGACATGAAACGCGCATGGGTGAAGCCTACCTCCGGTCGGGTCTCGCTGGAGTACGGCTCCCACGCCCGTGTTGGAGACGTCCACTTCCACAACAACAAACTGACCTGCGGGGGTCCGGCATCCGTAGCAACGGAGCTGAGACGAAGCTTCCTTGAGCTGTGGAGGCGCGTCTGCGTCTGGAGGTCCATAGAAAAGGAGACTTAACAGAGGTTAATTTAGCAGTGGTGCCGCGATGTTGCTAAACGCCTTATGAATTCGGTAGAAGTTAGCGAAACCCAGGAACCGTTGGAACATCCCTGCGGCACTGGGGGAATGGCCATTCTCTACCGCTGAGTCTGGCCGGATCCATCTGGATCCGACCCTTTGACCAATGAACCGGAAGGAAGGCTACGGTGTCCACATGAAACTCACATTTCTCCGCTAACAAACAACCTGTGCTCCAACAGTCCTCTTGAGCACCTGACGGACATGTGAGAGGTGCTCCTTTGGACCGTGAGAAGAGATGGATATCATCTAAGTATACAAAAACAAAAATCATTATCATGGACCCGAGAATGTATTGACAAAGGCCTGGAACAACGGCCGGTGCATTGGTGAGGCCGAACGGCATAACCAGGTACTCGAGAGTCGCCGTTGGGGTGTTGAAGCCTTCTCCACATCTCACCCTCGCGAATGCGCACCAGATGGTACGCATTGCGAAGGTCCAATTTCTAGTGAAAACACGTGGCACCGGAAGAAGTTCGAAGCGACCAAGGAGAAGTAGAGGTAAGGGTAGGAATCCATATCGTGATGTCATTAAGCCCCTCTGTAGTCGATACATGGCCTAAGCGAACCGTCTTTCTTCCCACGAGAAGAAGAAACCTGGCTCCTGCGGCGCGACGATGACGGCCGTATGATTCCGAGGCTTAGTGCTGCTCAATCCAAATACTCTTTCATGGCCGTTCGTTCCTTTGGGGACAAGTGGAACAGCCTTCCTGGGTGGTGCCGTGCCGGGCCCTTAAGTTAATTGTACAGTCATGCTTCCTGTGTGTGGTAGGGATGTGGCTCTGACTTACAAAAAAACGTTCGGTAGGTTTGTGGTAGAAAATGGAGTAGTTGACGCTTTCGTCAATATCCTCCCCTCATTCCAGCTCCGTCGCCTCCTGTGGGCCTGCTGGACTCGAATGTGGACGGAAACAGGAGGTCCGACCACTCCGTACTCCATTCCGCCACCTCTCCACTCCTCCAGTCGAGTGTGGGGTTGTGCAGCCTCAGCCTAAGTGTGCCCTAAAACCACAGGATGATAGCAGGACTCCACCACGAAAAATGTGATTTCTCAAAATGCCATCAGCAAACATCATGGGAAACAGGTGCGGTGTGTGAGCGTGACCCTCCATCAGTACTGCGACGTCCACGTGCCTACGTTCCACTGGGACGCTATGGTGGGGCTGTATGAATGCCCAAGCGACTCCACCACCGCGTCATCCTTCAGGCTGCGTTGCTCGGAGTCGATTAGCATCCCTGCTGGAGAGAACGGGTACTTGAGGATAAGGTCACGGTAGGTAACGGTCTTGCGGCGGCCCCGCGAGGATGGTTCGGCTCATCGCTACCGACCCCGCCTTCTAGTGATGAGCTATCTTTTACTGGGAGACACTTTGCTGCGTAGTGTCACCCCTGCCCCGAACAGACAAACACAGTTGCGGACGAGTCTCCTGCGTCCTCTCCTTCTACACTGACGACTGCGCGCCCGATCTGCCATGTGGTTTCTCCATAGTGTCGGTCTCGCCCCGTCTCTCTCTGACTCGACCTGACACATCGTGTCCTCCGGACGACCTCCGTGGGGCCTTGAGCGGGAACGTAGTGAAGGTTTCCCTCGTTCTCTCCTTCACATGATTTGTTCTCGTTCACTGTTCGTCAAGCGTCCGGTCGTATATGCCGATGCGCAGTCCAAGCGCGATCTTTTTCATCCAAAGCGTCTAGGAAGCTCGCGGCGGCCAGGGCCAGTCCTTTACCCCGACCGTGACAGTCCGCGAATAAAAACTCTCTGAGCGCGGGTGGTGTCCAAACCACCTACCGCTGCCAAGCGTCCTAATTTCTAGGCGGTTCAACTTGGCCGTTGTTATCCTCCCTTGGGGATGTTTCACCAACCTTTGGCGCACCTCGCGCCCGCCCCGGAATGATTCCTGAAAGAATCTGTTTCAGTGCTTCCAAAATGAGGGTAAAACGTGGCCCCACGCAGGGGGAGTTGTTTTCTGCCACTCTGCTGTCGCCCTACGCTTCTGACCTCGCCGGTCCAGCATTGAGAAATGGCATACGCCACGCGCGATCCTTCCATGGGAAAGGGGGAAAGCAGTGAATGCAGCTCGGATAACCACGTTAACGACACCACGGGGTTTAGACGGAAATCGGGTCCGAGGACAGCGGTGAGTCCAATACCAGAATAGGGCCTCATGATCTCAGGAACAGAGACTGCGGGCTTCGACAGGTCCAGAAACGAGCAGAGTTCAGCACAGAGAGTGACCTTACGGATTGGGTCCAGGTCAGGCGAGAAACCAAATGGTCACAAAAACGTTAAAGGGTCGACAACACGGATATCAGCTTAACTAGAGAATGCTGGAACGTGGGAAACAACTGAATCAAACGTATCTGTGCGAATGAACAACTGTCAAGGTTGGTGCTAAAGTCCTGGGGAGTGATTGATTGAATTGGGTACAGGTGCTGGATATTGGAAATACGGAAGTAAAGTTACGCGCAGGCAGAGGATGTACAAACCGGAACTGCTAAACTAAAACAGGAAGTGGAAAACTGGAGATCTGACAAAATTGTTGTGTTGTTGAAGCTTTTTCATTGTTCTCACCAAACACTAATGCTACATTGATCAAATCTCATTTCACTTCAGCTAAGCCGCTAAAACTTGGATCCTGTAGAGCAACCCTAACCCTCGAGAGGCTGGCTCCTCTTATTAATGAAGTGCTGAATGCAGCCAGATGTCAACACAAATGTTTTACATGCACTCTGATCAAACTCTGTGTTATTGAACGTCTATACATAAAGACAGTAAATGACGTTACTATAGATACTTGTAGTTGCTTGCTGTTGTTGGGAAGAGTTCAAGAAGTAGATGACTGTTGTCCAGTGTCATACCACCAGAGCTGATGTCCAACAATGAAATGAAGGTAGGAAAGTGGCTTATATGGTCCTTAGTGTAGTCCACAGCCGTCAACATTATTACCCACTAGGAGACTGCCCAGCTAAATAACCATCTGTTGTTAGTACTCACGACAGTAACAAGTCCACGTAATCCCAGTGTGATTTAACACTGTCCCCTGGAGGCGGATGCGCGTCCTGCTTCCGGACAGCAGCCTCTGGTGGAAAGTAAGGACCAGTCCGTAACAGTCTGATCCCACAGACTCCATACCAAACACTTCAGCCCTGGTTCAGTGAGCGAGAACAGAGATTTACAATTTGTTTCAAAACTGCCCGGGACTGAACTAACGATGAGACAGTACAACCTTCACCGCTACAGGAAGTACTCTGAAATCACTGGTCACATCAAACACAAATTAGTAGACCTTTATATGTGTAAAGCTCTCCTGTGTGGACTCAATAATGTGAGCTCATTCTTATGGGTTCCCATCACAGTAGTGAAGACCAGCAGTCGTCCCAGCAGCACCAAAAACACCTGGAGTCCATAGTAGGTCTGTACATGTTAAACTACTACTGTCATTGTGTTTAAACCATACGAACTTTGAGGCAAAAGATGTGTGATGTATCCAACTTGTACTGAATGGCTCCTTGGTTTATTTGATTGGGGGTTCATTCATATAGTTTTTTCTGTTTTCAGCGATGGAGAAAAAACATTGTTTGCGTTTGTGAAGGAATGAAATAAGGAAGATCCAAGAAGGTTTTGAGTCCAGATGCCTAAGAAGCTTTTGAGAGTCTTGAAAGAGGTCAGAGGGTTTGGATGGGTTGAGGATGAAGAAGAGGAGAGAAACAGCAGAGATGCATTTTGAACGATCACACTGAAACATCATGAGGAGGATGAAGCCAGGAGGAGTGTGCTGACTGTCTTGCAAGCGCAGTAGCTGAATTTATCACATTTTGGAAGTGTTTACTCACTGCTGAAATGGGGTCGTATACCAAATTTGTAAGTGTATAGCTGAAATGGGCAAAAACGTTGTTACATTGATGGTAGGTCACTATTGGTCGCTGGCAGATCATTTAAAGGAATAAAAGGTCTCTATGATATAGAAATAGAAGGATCTGAGTGTCCCTCTCATTCATACTACATTAAACAGGTTTGTTATCCCTGAAAATTGGTCTGGGGCACATAATCATCACAAAGACTAAAACTACACATTTACTGGGCTGGATTCTGTGGTGGAGAGTTATGTGTTTGTTGCAAAGAACCAACTTTGAATTAATCTGTAATTAATTGTTTTTTCAGGAGGCGATCTTTGCTACAGTTTGACAGCAATAACTTAAATCTATCCTGAAGAGAAGTTCCAGGTGTGTTTGAAGTGCATCGTCTAAAGCCCGAAAACAACATATGAACAGATGTACACGAGTCTACATGCCACAGGTGCGGGAAGGAGAGGACACGTCAACATGACGGTCAGGGCAGATTGAAAACCACCTAGGGAAAACGACCGAAGCAAAGAGACAGCATCAGACGGAAGAAGAATCTAAAGGGACTCAGATGGAGAGATGGAGAAATCAGAACAGTGATGACAAGGGAGTGGCTGGCATTGGCAAAAAAACAGTCTTTTTTGGTTTGTTGATGTGCACGATCAACATCCATGCTTTTTATTTGCTTTCCCCATTATTTTTTTTTTTTATTATTTCAATAAATCGCACAAAGGACAACTCTCTCTCATCTACTTCTTTATGGAAAATTTCCACCACAGAAATTGGCGTTGTCGGCAGGATCCCGCGGCAGGTCGTCTGGACGGTGTGACCAGGGACGATAGTCCTGAGGACTAGGGTCGCTCAGCCTCCAAACCTCTACAGACATTCAGAGCTGGGAGGACTGCTCACCCGTCTGGATCGCCTCTGACGAGATCCACGAACTCAGATTCAAACTCAAATCCTAATTTGGCTCGGCTCGGTGAGAGAGATTCCTTTTAATTTGGGAAAAAACAAAAAGATTGGAACTTTTATTTTTAATTTAGCTGAAACATTTCAATTGGTTGAAAAAAAAGGAAAGAAATCTTCTATTTGGTTGAAACACTAAATTTGATTAGGAAAATTAATTAGATCGAGAAGAAAAAAAAATCCCAATAATACGTGTTCTTAATTAGGTGAAAGTCTGCTCTGGGTGGTGAGACGTCGGTTGCTAAGGGTTGGCTCATGGGAACCGAGCTTCCGTCTGTACTGAGGATACAGACATGTTTTTTTGATCTGTGCGTGGTCCACATGTGGGGGACTGAGTATAAAAGACGGCTTCTGAAAGAGGGAGCGCGTTCGCGTATTTTCAAGATACGAGGGACCCGGGCCTAGAGGGGCCTAACGTTGAGGAAATACTTTGGGAAAGGCTCTGTCGCCAGATCAGGTTGGTTCCCTTTTTACGGAGACGTCCGATAAAAAGGCATTTTGGGAAGGTTCCGGCCGGAACACACAAAAAATCTAAGGCAGGAAACCGCCGGACTCTGAAAGACGGGTTCGGGGCAATTTGAGTCTTCACCACCAGACAGAAACCGTACAAAACTAAACGTAATTAAAGTAAATATGGTTATTAGTGCGTTTCATGTTTCCATGAGTGGGAAACTGGTTATGGGTTCAAAAGGAGAATCGCTTTGTGTAAGGACATACGCACCTTAAAAGAAAAATTAGAGACAAAAGAAAATACTTGAAAAAGCAAAACTATCAAAACTAAAGCCCTAAAAGAAACAAAAGAGAGATGAGAGTAACAGGAAAAAAGGAGATAACAACTCTGGGGAAGAATTGTTTGCACTCGCCACACACACACACACACACCACACACACATCATGTTAAGAGCAAATGCTCCCATTGTTTCTGCTCTCTATCCTAATGCAGAACTGAGCGCGATGAGGGTAAATCCGGATCTGGACTCCTTTCCCACCATCAGCAGAAGAACCGAAGGAGAAGAAGCGCCAACCAACAACCAGAACAGGGTGGAAGCTCTGACACCACAGCAGCTGGAGGACACAGACCACAGCATGGACGCCTCAGCGACTCTCACAACGTCTGCAGCCATCACGTTCTGGGCTCATCAGATGAACCAGCTACTACAAGCCCTGCACCAGCATGAAAGGACTGTGTCTGAAGCTTCTGAAGCCGTGAAAGTGTCATACACGCGTGTGTGTCTGACAGACACCTGCTTATGACAATCAGCAAAGGAAAACAAGGACAGAGCAACAGCAGAGAAGACGTGCTCTGACACAGACACTGGTTGAAACAACAGGAGAGGCTTCAGACGTGATCGGCACAATAGAGCTGCATCCGAGCATCCAGGAAAGGTCTGTCATCGAGGAACAACTGTCCCATTGAAAGGCTTCACCCGCTGGCGCTCACATCAGACTGATGGTTGGGGAAGGAGGAAGGTGACGGTTCCTTTTCACGTGACGTACAAGACGGTACCGCAAACACACACACACATTCATACACGCAATGAAGAAACACGCTTACAGCTGATACACGCTCAAATTCATGTTCATGCTTATCTGCTCGCAATGAAGAATCGCTTTTTGCTCAAAAAAATCCCACAGAGTGATTTTCAAATGATGACAAACAGCTAAATGACAACTACTGCATGACTTTACAGTCTGATGGGTTCAAACTATTTTAACTTGCAACAAATTCAGTAATAAAATCCTATGTTTCTAAAAGGGTTTGTGCACAATATAGGTTTGTCTGGCCAGACTAGAAGACTATAGGAAACAAAACAGACTATAGAGAAAACAAAACAGACTGTAGAAAAAGAAACAAAAAAACAGACTATAGGAAGACTGAGACTGACTGAAACAGACTATTAATGACTATTAAAGGGAAGACGACTATTAGAGAGAAGTAATAATAATTACTGTACGTACCAGACTATTAAAGAAAAACTAATTCTTTCACTGTCTTGTGCAACATCTGACAGCAAGACACCTTAACATTCATCTTTGCTTTCAAACTTGTGCCCAGTTAAATTTTTAGGAAGAGATCTCATGTAGTTTAGATATTTGATTGATTTCCACTCCAGACGGAGTGCAGGTTACATCTACAGACATTCTAAATAATCCCTCTTTTGTTGGTGTTAACTTCAGCTCAGCTGTGCTCTTATCATTAGCTGCTGGGGGGGGGCTGTAACTGAGGCCCTCACACAGGCTGCATCACAGCTTGTTTATGATTTTACACACACACACACACACACACTGACAAACTGACCTCAACTTCCCTCTTTTGGGATGAACACAGGTCTGCGCTTGCGATTTCTTTTACTAACGAACAAAAAAGATTTTTGATGTTTATTCTACAGTTCCACACGTCCCTCTGTGAAAACATGATGGGGACAGACGCAGGACGTGGGTCCTTTCGTGAACAGATGTCAACGGGGTGGAGACTGGTGAACGACTTCTGACCCCATGTGACGTATTTACCTACTTTGCATAGTTTTAGAAAACTTTTTTTTATTCTGCCTGTCATGTGCAGCAAACAGTGAACTTGGTACCTCCACATTCTAATGACACACACTACATGCTTTTGTTTTTATTTTTATTTTTCAGAGGACGCTCTGACCCAACACTCAGCCTTACAGGAAGCCCTGCTTCCCTGTGGCTCACACACAGACATGATGTAGGTTTGATCAGAGGATGTGAACCAGTGGTCATCACACCTAAATCTGACCACAGACCATGTAAACAACACCACCCTCTTAAAGGAGCCAAAGATGGCGTTACTGCAGACACCGCTAAGATACTGAAACATTGGATGCTACAGGCCACAAAGAGAGCCTGTCTAAATTACAGTTTGTTCAGACAAAGGTTATTTTTCTGGGTCATTGTAATTACAGCTGATGGCAAATCCATCTCACCCAACAGAGTTAAAGCAATTTGAAACCTGCCTAAACCGTGCACGTAAAAACAGCTGATGTCTTTTCTAGGTCTTTGTTCTTATTGTAGGACCTTCAGTCCTAACTTAACTGTCTTTGAGGCCCCACTCAGGGTTCTGATGCAGACATCTTCATCGTCCACTTCTTGTCTCACGTGGACGTCTGAGGCTGAACAACGTTCACTGACCTCATGCTTGCTCTTCAGGCTCCTACTTTGGGTCTTCCTGATCTGACCCTACGCGACCTTTCACTCAAACAGTGAATGAGAAATCAGGTGTACGACTTCTGTTTCTTTTGTCCTTATACTTTGATTCTTTTGAAATAGATCACATCTTTCTACAGCCCGATGGCTTAGATGCAACACCACTTTGCTCAACATGCTGAACATTATTATCAAGAGGTCGTCTTGAAGTCTGGCACTTTGCTAAGACACTACTCTGCTCAGGCTGCAGTGTTGACTGAAGCTATTAAACTAGCAGAAGGAGAGTCTGTTACCATCTACACAGACTCACAGGTGCTCTGTGGAAGCATAGGAAGCTTTTGAAGTCTGATTGCAAACCTATCTCACTTCATGATTAGGTTCTGCTTTGCTGGACGCTGTCCTGCTGCCTACAGCTAATGCTGTTTGTAACTGTCCAACATCAGTGACGACTTTGTTTCTGCCGACATGCAGCTGCAGACGCTGCTGCGAAGGTCGCTGCCCAACAACCCCTCCCTCTCCTGATCCTCATTTCTCTCTCTAACTCTCTCTATCCTTTCCAACTTTCTCTCCCTGTGCTTTAAACATTTTGTACCTCACAGGAACGCAGACTCTGGCTGACGAATGGTTCCACCTGTAGCCATGGAGTCTGGTTTGGGCCTGATGGAAGCAGTGCCGCCCAAACACCTTTTCCCCATAATTCAGATTTCCCAACAGGTGAAAACAGGCGACAGGACCATTACACCATCCGACCAGGAGACTGGGCGATCGTTAAGGAGTTCAGGAGGAAGCATTGGGACTCAAAACGGTGGCGAGGTCCCTTCCAGGTCCTTCTGACGACCCACACGGCTGTGAAGATCACAGAAAGAGTGACTTGGATCCACTCCATCCAGGAAGGTCCCGGATCCGACAGACGACCCTCCATCTACACCACACGAGAAAACCACCACTGACGAAAAGAATTAAGAAGGACGACCCTCGCTGTGCTCACACACGCACTGAGGCGAGGCTGCGTTGACCGTTCAGCTAAAGGTGTGAGCCAAGCGCCGCCTGAAGCTGCGCCGGTGAATCACACTATCAGACCATACATCTACACACACGCTCCTGAGAAAACACACACACGAGCAGCCTTGAGTTGCCGACGCTGGACGACGTGTAGACTCTTCACATCACGGGAGTGACAGTGACTCAGACGACATTGGGAGAAAACCTGGCAGTGATAACGAATCCCAAGTGTCTCTGTGATCAGCTGATCACAACCGAAGAACCCCAATACTTCAACACACAGGTTGGAAACAATCTAACGCTACTGTTCAACAGGAAGAAGCAGATTGTTATGAGACATCAATTGTAAACATGCTTTGTTAGACTTCATTTTATGTTACTTGGATTATTGCCTTTAGCATATGATGTTTCTATGTAACTTTACACACTACTTTTGAATGAGAAAATTCACAACAACAACACTGAGTTTAAATATCCTGAAGTTGACTTGGTGTTTAATTTGCTCACAATCACTTTATTCACTGCTACAATTAGTTCTATCCTTCATCTACAGATGAAAGACAACAGAAGCGGAAATATGCATCATCATTCTGGTTAAATCCCTGAATTTCCTATTCGCTCTAGACGCAAATGTACAATTAAAGATCCGAAAGCATTAAATCTATCTTAAGAATATATGAAACAGAACCCCACCGGAAACCTATGGCTATCATACATTAATTATCTTTATTACATTACAATCGAATGGCCGTAGACATGTTGTTAGCAGAGAAAAGAGGCCTTTGTGTTATGTTTGGAGACGCATGTTGTACTTACATCCTGAATAACACTGATTCTAATGGTATTGTGGCGAAGGCGCTACACGGCCTTCAGAATCTCAGCTAACTCTGGTATAGATTCTTCCTCTTGGAATTGGCTAGACGAAATGTCTGGAAAATGGAAATCTGTTCTCATGTCCACAGCTGTTTCCTTTATCATTGAGATGGCTGTGATTCTCTTGTTTGGTTTTTGCGTTATCCCACTGGTTAAAGGTCTCATCATGCGTGCGACCTCAGCAACACTCTCGTATCAAATGACACAAGGCACTATGTTCAAAAACCCCAACTCTAATTCACGTAATGACTTTGACAATGGTCTTAGGCTATCTGATCACAAAATATAATCTGATACAAATATGATTATGAGCTTATTTTCTTCACATGCCGATACAGAGGTTATTCTTGTTTAACTACCCACCAAAAACAGCTCCCAACCTTTTGTCCCTTAGTTACTTCCATTTTATGTGAAGGTGTATTTTGAATCTTGATGAGTTAATACCCTTATTGTTTCATTTGCAAGGATCTTTTATTATTACAGAATATGATGTTGACAATTTTTATTCCTTTATGGTTTGATTAATGTGTAATCAAAAGGGGGGAGTGTTATGGGAAAAATTGTCTGTTCCTTATTTCTATGTGTCTTCCTTACTTCTATGCAGTTATTATATGATTTATGACTTATGTTCTGCAATTAATATCTTGTGTTTTGTCTTACTGTATGCATTTGACATTTCACCTAGATTGTTCAATGGTTGTCTCTGCCAGAAAGACTCTCAACTCTAGCTCCCAAACCCAAGGTCGGGGAGTTGTGTCTCTGTCTGTTGAGACTAGGTGCTCCTTTCTCACAGATAGTTGGACGTCAGCGATGCAGGTGTGAGAATGTAAAAAATCTTCACACACACTGCGACAGGGAGGAGATGGTGCATGTAATTTGATTGGGTTAGAAAGACATTCCACCCTAGTCGGACAGAGAAGCTAAAAGGCAGAAGCAACTTGAGGATCGTGGGCTCTTTGCATCACACCTTCGTGGTGTGTGCACTGATCTTCCCAGCTGGTTTTTGGTTTGTTGATGTGCACGATCAACATCCATGCTTTTTATTTGCTTTCCCCATTATTTTTATTTTCTTTATTATTTCAATAAATCGCACAAAAGGACAACTCTCTCTCATCTACTTCTTTATGGAAAATTTCCACCACAACAGTACACACAGCTATCACGTTACAGGTAGGTTCAATATCACTCTAAAGTTCAAAACATTTTCACATTTACAGAAGACAAATATTTCTCTTGGCGCCAGCGTTTGTGGAACTTTCATCACGTTCATGAGCTGCTTTTTCTTTGTTTACTTCAGAAAACAATATTACACTACAGTATTTGCCTTCAGAGAAATGCGTCAAAGATCCACTATTAAAACAAAATGGAGAGAGCTTTGTTTTTGGAACTAATACATTTTAACTGCTTTTATCACTAACTTATGAGATTTATAATTATTTATGTTACTCATATTTATCTGAAGGCATCACAAACTTGCTTATGAAAAATCAACAACAATGATTTTATAATTATATTGTAGATCCCTGAATAACCTCCAAACAAATTCGAGCTAAACTGTTGCTATATAAACAAAAATGGTTGCTTAGGTATGAGACCCAGGAGGAAACCACTTCCAACAAAAACTGTTTGGTAAAATACATCAAGGCACCATTTAACAAAAATAATGGGGCCTACAGTCAATGGTGGAGGTCTACGGATGTTTTAGGGGCTGCTGCTTCTGGCACTGAATGCCTTGTCTGTGTGAATGGCATCATGAAATCTGATAATTACCAAATAATTCAGCAGCACAATGACCCAAAACACACTTCAAAAATGATTACAAACAAAGCGCGGGAGAGTTCTGCAATGATCAGCAATAAGTCTAGGTCTGAAATCTCCAAACAGCAGTTGGGAGAAGGCATGTTTCAAATCTGATGAACTTCAACAGTTTGCAAAAAGATAGTGGTCAGAAAAATTTTATTAGTCCTGGTTACAGGAAGCCATTGAGTTATTTTTTTCCAAGGGGGGTTTGTGTTGTTCCAATGCAACAAAAAAAAATACAGGCACATGAATTTTTTTTTTGAGAGAAGAGGTTAGCATCAGGACATTTAAATTCAGCTCAGACACGACATGTTGGTGAATCTTCCCAGTACATTTGCTTGAGCTAAACAGTGGCGGTTTTAGGCATGACCCAACAGAAACGGATATTAACAATTAATAATTAAACCTGCAGCACAAAAACACTCACTGCTCCACAGGACTAAAGTTCTAAACATAAAGTTAGAACAAAAAATCACTGCTTAGCAGGAAAACCAAATAACACGACTAAACTAAATGAACAGCTCTGTACACTACAGGCTCATGAAACTAAACATGAAAGACACCACAAGGTACAAACCTTAAAAGCAGATGGGACAACACAAACTCCACGTCTTCAGAAAAACTTCTCAACGTAATAGTCGTGCGAACAAAGAGCAGGGCTTAAATGCTAATAAACACAGGTGTACGAAATCAACCATAACGGAACCACAGAAAATGATATGGAAACAAAAAACCGAGGACGAGGAGAAAACCAAAACAAGAGCACCTCAAGCGAAGCAAAGGGGCAGTTGTTGCATTTTCAGTTCAGTGTACATTGTGTCGTTGACCTTTTTCTCCTGCATTAAGTAGTGATTTTCTGTTTCTCTGTTATGAGTATTTTACGCTGCCTGGCAGGGATTTAGAATTGATTATTCCACCATGTCAGCAGTTATTAATAAATATGTGTTCATGCTACCTCTGCTTTCCATTTAGGTCCAAGGTTTGCTCTTAGTTCCAGTCTGAGTTCAGCTACTACACATCAACTAACTCTACTTTACTGTGACTCTACTGAAACACAACGCCAATGATACAGTACTGAAGTTTGACAAGTTAACACAGAGCAGATGTGGCTGCAGTCTGATCTTATCTCAAAACAGGAGCATTACTGATTTTCTGTTATCGATTCAGTGGACCTTGAACAAGAACATTTGGAACTTTCCCATGAATATGAGACATAATTATTCATACAGCTGTGTAAATATCCATCCATCCGTTTTCTACCACTTATTCCCATGCTGGGTTGCGGGTGGTGCTGGAGCCCATCCCAGCTGTCATTGGGCGAGAGGTGGGTACACCCTGGACGGGTCGCCAGTCCATCGCAGGGCAACACACAGACAGACAACCATTCACCACACACACACACACACACACACACACACACACACACACACACACACACACACACACACACACACACACACACACACACACATTGAACCCAGGACCTTCTTGCTGTGAATGTATATATATATATGTATACATATATAAAACCAAAAACAAATTATCAAACCAATTAAGTGCTGTACTTACTCAGCTTTTACTGTGAACGTCCCCCCCTCTGCTCTTCTGTCTGTGTGTGCAGCCACACCTTCATCTCTAATATGTAGAATGACTGGTTAAACTGTTTTAGTCTCTTTAGTCTTTAGTGATCATATGATAATGCATGAATGGGTTCTATTGTTTACTTTTAAATATATTAATTTCATTAAGGATTTTCAGAATAAAACAAGTCAGATTTTATCATAAAAAAATTACATCAGGTTGTTCAACCTATCGACTCTTAAAGTTATAGATTTTTTTCAGAATGTTACAAACCACCTGCCACAAGGTGTAGATGTTTTGAGGTCCGGTACCAGGTTCAAACATAAATCTTAATTAATAAAGGTCCGGTACCAGGTTCAAACATAAATCTTAATTAATAAAAATAGCACAGAACTGCTCAGGGCAGAAGAGTACAAATGCAAAAGCAGGAATTAAACTGAGACATGGAAAATCCACATGGACGCAATGAGAGCAAGCTTGGCAACCTTGAAAGAATCAGCAGGGGGGAGTCCCTCCGGGGGTGCCTGCCTACCTAATTTAATTAGTTCGTTCAAACATAGTGAGTCAATTAAAGACTGTTTGTGATAGTTTCAGTATCGCAGAGTTTCTTGATGACTTTCTAACGTAACAAAATTCATGGCTCGTTCGTATTTCTAAGTTTAAGGTAGGTTTACAAAATTTAAAAACAAAAGGAAAATTAAAGAAAAGTAATGTGAAACAAAAAGAAAGGTGAAAGAAGTTTGAAGGAAGAGGGAATTCTGATTCAACCAGGGTGTCACTGCTTTAAATACCCCTGGGGCAGTGGTCACTGCAGGGCGGAGAATTTAGTTCAACCAGTGGTGAAGAGTTCCACCTCCTCAGATCAGGTATCAAACTATTTGATTTGGATTGCTCCTAAATTTGGGATAACTAAGCTTTCCTCTTTTCACCAGGCTCAAAATTCCATCACACCACACACACAACGATCACTTTGACACTCAAATAAGCAGAGTAGTCAAAATGGTTAAACAGCAAAATTAAATGCATACTGTAGATTATTAAGGTTTTATATGTGGTCCCTTAAAACGCTGTAACAAATGAAATGTTATTCATGATGAATGGTCTTGTCTTATGTAACACCAAGTAAACACTAAAACATACACAAATAATAAATGCAAGCAAAATCAAATTATAAATGGCTTAATCTAGACATTACTCATTAAACTATTGTAACACTTAAAATGCAACACAATAATGAGGATACATAATTTAGCTGGTTGACATAGCCTATATGTACAGTATGTTGCACAGATTAAAAGAAGTAAAGAAGGTGAGTATCTTTATTTCACTTTTATACATTCAGACAAAGGAAAGCATGGTGATAAGTTGAAGTCCCTTTGTTGTTCTTGAGGAATTTCCTGGCAAATCTGTAGGTCAGGCATTGAGCATACTGTACCACAGAAACCAATCTAATATCAAATAATAGCATTTTGTCGACAGAATACAATGACATCAGTTTCATGACAGTTGAAAGTTCTGGTGCATCTGAACCAGAACTTATGTCCAAATGAAGAGTTTTCCTTTTATTACTTCACATTCCTGGTTTACGATCCAGATAGCCTGGGCCAGTTGGAGAGTCCATGAAGTGAGTCTTGGTAGAGAAATTATGAGACAAGTCTTGGAGGACTTGGAGTGGAGGACCCTGGTGAGATTTAGGTTATGTCACCTAAAAGTATCCATGGTCTTTTTATGTGCACTTAGCCATACCTGTATGTGTTGCTTACTGTATGTTTAATGTCCTGTGCAATAGACAAGAATTCTGTGTGTTCTTATTTTCTGGTGAATCGCAGCTTTGTCTCTGTGGAAGGGATTGAAGCTTACACGTTGTGTTCAGTTACAGTACCTAGGTTCCTTACGTGGATTGCTACATCATGATCTAAGATAGGTGTCACAGTCTGGGGTTTTTTGCCTGCATTTCCTGTTTTATTTTGTAGTATTCTGGTTTCTGTTCAGTCATGCCTTTTCCTGCTTTACGTTTTTGTCACGTGACCACACAGCTGTTTTCAATCCGGTCTTTTAGTTCAGTATTTAATCACCAGCACTTACTTTTGTTCTCCGCCAGATCGTCGACTTTGTTCTGTTCCAGCGTTTGTGTTTGTTCCTGCTTATTCGTTGCTGTTCTGCCTGTCTGACAACGTTGATTTGGATCTTCCCTACGGGTACCGTAGCCTGCATCTATATGTGTTTTGACCCGTGTTATGGGAAAAATTGTGTCTTCCTTATTTCTATGCAGTTATTATATGATTTATGACTTATGTTCTGCAATTAATATCTTATGTTTTGTCTTACTGTATGCATTTGACATTTGACCTAGATTGTTCAATAGTTGTCTCTGCCTGATAGACTCTCAACTCTAGCTCCCAAACCCAAGGTCAGGGAGTTGTGTCTCTGTCTGTTGAGACTTGGTGCTCCTTTCTCACAGATAAATGGACGTCAGCAATGCAGGTGTGAGAATGTAAATATCTTCACACACACTGCGACAGGGAGGAGATGGTGCATGTAATTTGATTGGGTTAGAAAGACATTCCACCCTAGTCGGACAGAGAAGCTAAAAGGCAGAAGCAACTTGAGGATCGTGGGCTCTTTGCATCACACCTTCGTGGTGTGTGCACTGATCTCCCCAGCTGGTTTTTGGTTTGTTGATGTGCACGATCAACATCCATGCTTTTTATTTGCTTACCCCATTATTTTTATTTTCTTTATTATTTAAATAAATCGCACAAAAGGACAACTCTCTCATCTGCTTCTTTATGGAAAATTTTCACCACACCCGCTATTCGTCTGTGACCAACCGTCTGCCTACCGCTTTTGTACCTACTCATTTCGCCCATTTTGCCTACTCATTTTGACCTGTGCCTGTACCTGACAAACCTGTACATTAAAGCCTTCTTTTCCCTGCCCCGATGTCTCCTAAGGCTGTGCATGTGGGTCCACTAATTATTATCAAACCGCCCCGTGACAATAGGTTTGCAATCATACTTCAAAAACTTTCTTCCACAGAGCACCAAAGTGTGACACGCATCTCTGGAGTCTGGGTAGATGGTAACAGACTCTCCTTCTGCTAGTTTACTAGCTTCAGTCAATGTGATCAACTCTGCAGCCTGAGCAGAGTAGTGTCTTTAGCAATGCGCCATACTTCAAGACGGCCTCTTGATAGTAACGTTTAGCATGTTGAGCAAGGCGGTGTTGCATCTAAGCCATCGGGCTGTAGGAAGATGTGATGTTTTCTATTCCTAAAGGATTAAAGAGTAGCCACATGATGCCAGAACGTCTTTCTCTGCCGCAGCCACTGCTCATAGACACCGTGGACATTCAGCAGTAGCTGGTGAAGCACGAAAATAGGCTACAGGACAAAAGAAAATAAGTCATACAACCTGATTTCTTATCCACTGTTTGAGTGAAAGGTCGCGTAGGGTCAGATCAGGAAGACCCAAAGTAGGAGCCGACTGAAGAGCAAGCATGAGGTCAGGGAACGTTGTTCAGCCTCAGACGTCCACGTGAGACAAGAAATGGACGATGCAGATTTCTGCATCAGAACCCTGAGTGGGGCCTTAAAGACAGTAAAGTTAGGAATGAAGGTCCTACAATAGGAACAAAGACCTAGAAAAGACATAAGCTGTTTATACGTGCACGGTTTAGACAGGTTTCAAATTGCTTCAACTCTGTTGGGTGAGATGGATTTGCCATCAGCTGTAATTACAATGACCTAGAAAAATGACCTTAGTCTGAACAAACTGTAATTTAGACAGGCTCTCTTTGTGGCCTGTAGCATCCAATGTTTCAGTAGCTTAGTGGTGTCTGCAGTAACGCCGTCTATGGCTTCCTTTTAGAGGAAGATCAACATCCATGTTTTTGATTTGCTTTCCCCATTATTTTTTTTCCTTTATTTTTATAATAAATCACACAAAAGACAACTCTCTTATCTGCCTCTTACGGGAAATTTCCACGTGCCCATCAACAAACCGGAGTGGACAAACAGGTGGAGTGATGTGGACTGGAAGTGAAAGCTGGCAGCAACATGGACTAGGGAAAAGAAAACGGAAATACCAAAATAAAACCGGAAATAAACCCAAAACCTGACAGAACCCTCCCCCCAAGGGCGACGTCCCAGGCGCCCAAGAGAACCCTCCAACTCTCCAGGTTCTCTGACAACGCCTAATGAGTACGTGTGCTGACGGCACCCGGACCTCCTCCTCTAAGGCCGGGAACAGAGGAGGCTGAAACCCGTACCCCCTGCTCCCACCAACACGCAGAACTCACACCAGAACTGGGAGATGAACTGGGGCCCCCTGACACCACGTCCTGGGGGAACCCGTGGAGTCTGAATACGTGATCCAGCACGGCCTGAGCAGTCTGTTTGGCTTTGGGGAGTTTGATCAGGGGAATGAAATGAGCCATTCTTGGGAACCGATTCACCACCGTCAGCACCACCGTGTGCCCCTGTGAAGGAGGCAGACCGGTCACGAAGTCCAAGGCGATGTGGGACCACGGCCTGTGTGGCACCGGGAGCGGGTGCAGCAGGCTTGCTGGACGTGTGTTTGAGGTTTTGTGCGTGGCACAGTGGGGACATGCAGCCACATACTCCCGGACATCCCTCTGGAACCCTGGCCACCAGAACCGACTCCCCACCACGAATGCTGTGCGGCTCCCTCCAGGGTGGCCACTGATCCGACAGTTGTGTGCCCAGTGTATGACGTCCCCCCTTAATGCTGGGGGAACCAACAGTCTGTTAGGGGGATAAGATTGTGGTACTGGCCTGTTCCGGGTGGCCGCCTTGACCTGTGCCTCGATTCCCCACGTCACTGCTCCGATCACACAACCCGTAGGCAGGATGGTGGCTGGTTCTGTCTCCTCCAGCCCCGTCTCGTGCAGCCGAGATAAGGCGTCTGGTTTGTGTTCTTTGTCCCTGGGCGGTAAGATAAATTAAAATTGAAACGCACAAAGAACAGCGACCATCGGGCCTGGCGGGAGTTCAGACGTTTAGCTGACTTAATGTATTCCAGGTTCTTGTGGTCTGTGTAGACCAGGAATGGCTGATCCGCTCCCTCAAGCCAGTGTCTCCACTCCTGCAGTGCTGCCTTCACCGCGAGTAGTTCTCGATCTCCTATGTCACAGTTTCGCTCCGCCTGCGACAGTTTGCGGGACATGAAGGCGCATGGATGAAGCTTACCATCCTCTGGGTCCCACTGGGAGCTCACCCCCTGACCCCAGTCGGTGAGGCGTCCACTTCTACCACGAACTGTCGTGAGGGATCAGGCATCCGGAGGATGTGGGCTGTCGAAAAGCTGGACCGCAACCGCTTGAACGCAGCCTCCGCTTCTGGCGTCAACTGAAAACTCACCTTTGATGAGGTGAGGGCGTGCAACGGTGCAGCAGTGGTGCTGAACCACCGAATGAAACGCCGTAAAAATTGGCGAATCCCAGGAATCGCTGAACGTCTCGTCAGTTCTGCGGTGTGGGCCATGCCTCTACTGACCGGGTCTTTGCGGGATCCATGTCAATGCGGCCCTGGGAGATGACAAAGCCAAGAAACGACACAGTGGAGACGTGGAACTCACACTTCTCAGCTTTGACAAATAGCTGATTCTCCAATAGCCGTCCTAGGACTCTCCTCACGTGTCACCGGTGTTCCTCCTCTGTCTTGGAAAAAATCAGGATATCATCAAGGTACAAAAACACTGCTGGGGCGTTGGTGAGGCCAAACGGCATAACTAGATAATCAAAGTAGAGGAGAGGATAGGATTCCCGGATGGTGATATCGCACAGGCCCCTGTAATCGATGCAGGGCCAAAGAGATCCGTCTTTTTTGCCCACAAAGAAAAACCCTGCGCCGTCCAGGGAGAAGGATGGGCGGATCAGCCCCGCTGCCAGGGCTCCGTCCAGGTAGTCCTTCATAGCTGTCCTCTCTTTGGGGGACAGCTGGTACAACCGGCCCTTCGGTCGAGAGGACTGCGGTTGTATATTGATGGCACAATCATGGGAACAGTGCGGAGGCAGCTGTGTGGCCTTCTTCTTACTAAACACCTCTCTGAGGTCCAGGTAGCAGTCAGGAACCCCAGCCAAGTGGTAAAACCGGCGTCCATTAGTCTGGCGTCTGCCCCCAAATCAATCAGAACCGCCTGCTGGATGGACCGGCTTCCGTGCTGGAGCGTCACCATTGGCAACGAACGGGCAGAGGCATTATACACACTTGTTCGGCTCACCATTAGCCTCCGGTCTAATGACGAGCTGGGTCTTTAAATGACCCGACTGACCGCAATAGAGGCACAGCCCCAGGCTGCGACGTCTGCGTTTCTCGGCTGAGGTGAGGTGCACGCATCCCAGCTGCATCGGCTCCTCGACTGACAGGTGTGCTCCTTGTGTCGTGGCGACGGCCACAGCGCCCTCCAATCTCCGCACAACTCGCTCCTCTCAACGGAGCTCGCCCTGACCACCCGCCCGTGGTAGGAGCTTCTCTGTCTGCGCATGCTGCTCCTGCTCGCTGCTCCTGCTCGCTGCTCCATAACCGACGGTCAATTTGGCCAGTTCGATGAGCGAGTCCAGCTCCTGTGGCAGATCCCGAGCTGCCAAACAGTCCTTCACCCGGTGAGGTAAGCCCCGGATGAACACATCCCCGAGAGCAGTAGCGTCCCAGCCCACCTCCACTGCCAGTGTGCAAAACTCGATGGCGTATTTCGCCGTGCTGCGTGCGCCTTGCCTGATGTTCACAAGCCGCTGAGCCGCCTCTGAGCCAGGTGTCACCTCCTGAAAGATCTGTTTTAGAGCTTTGGCAAATCTGGCGTAAGTGCTCATGCACGCCGACTGATTGTGCCACTCTGTGGTTGCCCATACCTCCATGGGTCCCGTGAGGTATGATAATGTTTTACCAACAGTTTTTTTGGTGACTATGATCCAGCTGCCTTAAGATCATTGACAAGTTCCTCCCGCGTAGTTCTGGGCTGATTCCTCACTGTTCTCATTATCATTAAAACTCCACGAGGTGGGATCTTGAATGGAGCAGACCAAGGGAGATTGGCAGTTAATTTATAATGTTTAATTCATGTTTATAATCGTACCAATCGTCACCATCTCACCCAGCAGCTTGGCAATGGTCTTGGAAAGCTCTTTGGTCTTGACCAAGTTGAAGAGTTTGGAATCTGGATTGAGTGATTGCTTCTGTGGACAGGTCTTTTTCATGCAGGTAGCAAGCTCGTGTAGTGTCTGCTGTTTCACTACCAGAGTGTAAGCCGAGAGAGATGAACCAGGTTGTGATCAGAGCATCCTAAAGGGGGGAGGTAGTTAACGTACTGGATGAAATTGGACAGGCTGGTGGAGAGGGGGGAGCAGGCATGGTTAACGTCCCCAGAAATGAAAATAAGGGCATTCGGGTGCAATGTCTGCAGCTTGGCTATGGTGTAGTGTGCGTGCTCACACGCAACAGCAGCGTAAGTGGCAGCAGCACCTGGGAGAATTCTCGTGGGAGGTAGCACGGCGAAATGTGTTGAATGTTAGGTATGTTTGTGTATGTGTCTTTTTTGTGTAAAGTTAATTAGAACCATTGATTGATTGACTACTTCTGTTTTTTTTTTCAGGTGCCCCAGCCACTAGAGCTCCCACCACTGGCTTTAGCTTGGCTTCTGCCTCTCCACCACAGCTAACTCCTCTTTGCAAGGCCCTGGTGGGACAGGTTCATCATCTGGCTGTGTCCTGACCTTCACAGTTTCACAGCAGCCAGCAGGTACAGGCTTTACCCTGGCCCATCACTGGATAGGAGTCTTTTCACCAGCACCTCTTCTACATAAAATAACGGCATTGTAACCTTGTCTTCATTTACAGAAAGTATAAGTAAAACGCTCAAATTTTGACGAAAAACAGACAATCTGGCAACTGGCTATTGTGAATGCTATATTTTAAATACCAGGTTAATGTTAACAGGAAACCACAACGACATTAACTGCCTAATGTGTCTTTTGTTTAATATCCAATATTTTGGATATTTTCCCTCCATTAACTAAACAAGGATCAGTTTATATAAGAACCTCATTTAACCTGAAGGAAACAGAAATGTACTAATGCCACCACCCTGAGGGAACATTA
This sequence comes from Betta splendens, assembly GCF_900634795.4. Taxonomy (NCBI): domain Eukaryota; kingdom Metazoa; phylum Chordata; class Actinopteri; order Anabantiformes; family Osphronemidae; genus Betta; species Betta splendens. The sequence goes on along the minus strand of NC_040892.2, from coordinate 10,814,620 downwards.
TCTACCAGATACAAGGCTGTTCCACCTCTAACCTGAATACATTTCTGAACTTTTCTATTTACTTCATTGTGAGCCCCCTTTCCAAACCATCATGTCCTTTTTTTACTGCTGTAAATGATTCTTTCCTGACCTCCGTTTCCAAACATACTCTCGGGTCCTTGGTGCCTCTACCTCCTGAAGCCTCTGATAAGGGGATAGAATGCCCTTTGTTTCCAGGTAACGTTTCAGTCTGTCAGTGATCATTCTGTCCTTTATCTGACATACAGTAAATGTGACGTCAGAGCAGTTGGCCTCCAGTTTATGGGCATGATGGATCCTTCCCTGATTTAATAATAGGAATAATCTCTGCTTCCTTCCAAGCACATGGTGTTTCCTATACAGACCCAATACTTTCATAGAAACTAAAGTTTCTATTCATCCTCCTTCCCTCGCTCTCTCCTCACAAAGAATTTTCAAATGATTGTAAGGACCTGGAAAGAGTTATTCATGCTGATCAGCTGTAGACTGGACTATTGCTGTGCTCTAAATGCTGCCATCAACAAGTCAACAGTTTTGTTTTTAATGTGGCAATGGCTGAAGAGGTATAGCTGTTGGCTGGCTTCCCCAAGTCATGTGCCGAAGTGTCCTTGGGCAAGATACTGAAGTGCTGAAACTGGGGCCACTTAGGGGTTCATATACATGTACATGTATAGCAGCTCTGTCACCAATGTGTTAATGTGAGTGTGCTTGTGCATAACAATTGGTTAGTGTGAATTGAAATTGAATTGATCCTAAAGAGGTGGGAGGAGCCAGTGAAACTTCCAGTGAAATTGCTTAGTGTAACGTCCTCGTTTTAAGAAGTGCATTGCTTAGTGTAACTTCCTCATTTTGAAAAGTGAATTGTTTAGTGTAACTTCCTCTTTTTCAGAAGTGAATTGCTTAGTGTAACTTCCTCTTTTTCAGAAGTGAATTGCTTAGTGTAACTTCCTCGTTTTAAAGTTAAAACTAAGAAGTAAAGTCAGGGTAAGTGTTTAACAATATTATTGAGTCTGTTTGTAATTTTGGGAAAGAAGAGACACGATCTATTTCTGTCAAACTAACACTGATGTTAGACACACAAAAAAAAACAAAAAAAAAAAACTAACACTGACAAGAACTGGATTTGAGGAGTTGATGTTCAAGGTGTAGCTCTTGGTTGTTATTTGTCCTGGTTGTGGTTCTGAGCTCACAGTCAGACAGACAGACTTTTCTGTCGATGTTTTGAGTTTCCCAGTAACCAGGTTAACTGGTGACCTACTGGTCGCTCGTCATTCAGCTGTTGGTACTGTAGCTGCACATTGGCAGTGGCAAAAGTGTTTGAACAGTGTTTGAAGTTTAACAAGAATCAGTCTGTTGTATAATGTTGCAGTTGGAGAGAGCAGCTGAAATCAAACGAGGACTGTAACATGTCACTTATTAAACTGTGGCTGTATTTTAAGAGCATCTACACTGAGCTTTAGATCACAGGGACAGAGTGAAAAGGTGAACACCCTCTATGAGGCTCTCATCAAGGTCCACGACATCTTTAAAGCCTCCTCTGACCCAAACAGACCCATCAGACTGGTTCTGACTAATGGCGTTGCTGGCGTTGGAAAAACCTTCTCGGTGCAGAAGTTCACTCTGGACTGGGCCGAGGGCCGGGAAAACCCAGACATCAGTGTTCTGGTTCTGCTGTCGTTCAGGGAGCTGAACCTGTTCAGAGAACAGAAGCACAGTCTTCTCAAGCTGCTCCATGTTTTCCATCCAACGCTCCAGAAGGTCCCAGCAGAGCAGCTCGCTGTCCTGAAGCTTCTGTTCATCCTTGACGGCCTGGATGAAAGCAGACTCTCACTGGACTTCAGCCGCAGGAAGGTTGTGTCTGACGTCACACACACGTCATCGGTCAACGTGCTGCTGACCAACCTCATCCAGGGGAACCTGCTTCCCTCGGCTCTGGTCTGGATCACTTCCCGACCCGCAGCGGCCCATCAGATCCCTCCTACGTGTGTGGACAGGGTCACAGAAGTACGAGGCTTCACCGACGCCCAGAAGGAAGAGTACTTCCGGAGGAGATACAGGCGCAAGAAGCTGTCCAGCAAAGTCATCTTACATGTCAAGTCGTCCAGGAGCCTCCACATCATGTGTCAGATATCTGTAATGTATTTATGACAAGTTCAAAAGACACCAAAGTGCTGAAACTGGGGCCACTTAGGGGTTCATATACATGTATAGCAGCTCTGTCACCGACTCACTGTCAATGTGAGTGTGCTCGTGCATACGAATGGGTTAGTGTGAATTGAAATTAAATTGATCCTTAAGAGGTGGGAGGAGCCAGTGAAACTTCCAGTGAAATTGCTTAGTGTAACTTCTTTGTTTTAAGAAGTGAATTGCTTAGTGTAACTTCCTCGTTTTAAAGTTAAAACTAAGAAGGAATGTTGTGCTGACATGTGGATGATGTGTAGAAGCGGAGATCATGACAACACAACAACACAAGCACAAAGTCACTCTGCTCATTTTAGACTAAACATCAGTGATCAGGACAAATCTGACTCATTATTAATGCTTTGATTCACATCTTTGATTCTTTATTCAGATTGATGAGCTGCAGTTTGTCAGAGATCAGCTGTGATTCTCTGGTCTCAGCTCTAAAGTCCAACCCTTCACATCTGACACAACTGGACCTGAGCTGGAACGAGCTGCAGGATTCAGGAGTGAAGCATCTGTGTGGTTTTCTGGAGAATTGTCAATGTGTCGACTGGAGACTCTGAGGTCAGACTCCATGTGTTAGTTCTGTTGAGGTTAATGTGATGTGAATGTTGTGCTGACACGAGAATGATGTTCTACTGATCCACACCGAGGGTCTTCATGGTAACGTCAGTTTTCTTCTGTGATTTAATGCAGTCACGATTTTGTTATACTTTGATTCAGTTGTTGTTTTATTATTAGACTTCATCACTGGGGGGTTCCTATTGTTATGTTCGGAGAAAGGGCAGAGTGGACTGCGTGGTGCTGAGGTGTGAACAGCTGCAGCTGGGAGGAGACGCCTGGAATGGAGAGGTGTGAAGAGGGAGCTGTGTGGTTGGAGAATGGGGGCTGGACAGAATCAAATCTGTTAAAGAACAGATTTAACTCATTGTTGTTTTATTATATGATTTCCTCACTAAGAATAAAAAAAGTTTAATGAGTCAGAAAATATCAAATCTATGATCAGTAGCTGATGCTCCAACACTTTCTAAACCCCCAGAATGTTGGTTCTGGTTCAAATATTAAAATCCAAGATGCTGTAATCAGAAGTTTTGGATCTGCTTGTTTGACTCTTTCCATCAGTTTGACGCCATCAAATGTTTTCTCAGTATAAAATGTTTTTTTTTTGACAATAGAACATGTTCTGTATGCTTCTATAATGTATACTACTTTTATTAAAAGACTATCTTTTTTTTACTTTAATCTTTACTTTTTTCTGCTTAATTGACTGCAGTTTGTTAGAGATCAGCTGTGATTCTGTGGCCTCAGCTCTGAAGTCCAACCCTTCACATCTGACACAACTGGACCTGAGCTGGAACAAGCTGCAGGATTCAGGTGTGAAGCATTTGTGTGGTTTTCTGGAGAGTTGTCGCTGTCGACTGGAGACTCTGAGGTCAGGCTCCATGTTTTAGTTCTGTTTGAGTCTCTGAACACAGACACAGAGACGCTGGAGCTGCAGCAGCAGACAAGATGTTGAATTTTGTGTTCATCAGAGTTTAGACAGGAACAAGGGGACCTGTTTGCCTTTTCTTGGGGCTGAGTTATTGGAGATTGTATCATAGGGAAACAACGTTAAACATAAGGGTTCACCACTGTCCAGACGCATACAGTATGTGGATGCTTCACACATGATAGAGCAGGAGGAGAAACCTCTGCTCAGCAGAACCAAACTGTTGCTGCACAAACTTTCTCTTTCTAATAACTACACTGTCTGAGAAGATGAATCACATCCAGGTGAATGACGGCATTAGTGCTGTCAATGATGCCATCGACTGGAGACTCTGAGGTTTAGGGGTTCAGTCTTCTCAGCAGGTGGAGGCGACTCTGGCCCTTCCTGTACAGAGCGTCTGTGCTGTTAGACCAGTCCGACCATATCTCCCGCAGCACAAGGCCAGCAATTGGTGGGGGCCAGAAAAGAGACCACCCAGGCAACGGGGTCTGCAGAGCCAGGTTCCAGACTAGCTCTGCTACCCCCCCCCCCCCGTAGTCCTACTGCCCAGGCACCACACGCAGCACAGCCAGAGCCACCCTCACCTCTCTGTCACACTTACCCATTCTCTTGCTCAAGCATGCTAATGCTCGCCCCCGTGTAGTGCATACTCTGCGGCTGTGCATCGTCAATACAATTAATATATATTTATTATGTAAAATATGTGTATTCTCCAACTTTAACAACTGTTTCTGGGAACACAAAAACCATCAGAACAACGAATTTTAAACAGCTTAATACTGTCAGAAACAGGAACATGTTATACTTTGCTGGAGCTACACCCTGCACACAGACACAGACACAGAAACAAGAAGTGGTTTGGGCCTGCTGACTTATCTTGAGTAAGCTTGAAAGGCTAGAAAAAGGTTAGCAGTCTTGGGGTTGTACAGTTCATGATAATATATGCCTATACTTATGCTTATGCAAATCAATCAAGTGTTTTATCCTTATATGGAATTTTCTTGTTCTCAGTATGATCTTCATGTATTAATTGTAACCATACCATACGCCCATATGTGCAATTTCAAGGCGTGTCCCATTTTCTAATAAAAAACTTGCACCAAGGAGAGCTCGCCGGAGTCCGAGTTGGCAGATCCTGAGTGAAGCGCTTACAGACCTCAGACGGGCTCCCCTGGCAAGTAAAACAAAGTTGCAGCTTGTTGTGCTTTGTTGTCCTCGTCTCTGTATGAAAAAAGTGTTGTGGCCCAACAAACCTTCCTTCCTTCCTCCTTCAAGACGGAGCTCAACACTTGACATTGCAGTAGCAGGGTGAAGGAACACTGAAGTCTGCATGCAACCGGAAGTCTGGGACGTTCGTCAGAAAATCCTGGGACGTGAATTCGTCACTAGGTCATTGAAATAGGTCCCGATCTTCCCCTCGTTGATGACGAGTTCCCGGAGGCGAACAACACAGCAACAATAAGTGAGTAGTTCCGTTTATTAAAACGTGAGATTGGTCTTCCTGGAACCAGTGAATCCAGTGAGTTTAATTCCATAGTGGAATTGAGTGTTCTTTCAAAGTAGGTGGAGGTGAGTTCATTCTAGTGAGAATCTAGAATTGAGTAGGTACCGGTTGTGGTGTGAGAGTGCATGATTATGAGTGTGAGTGTATGTTTTCAATTGGTGACAGTTACCAATTGATGTGGAAGCAGCAGCACTGGAGGAAACCGGTTTAAACGGTTTAACGCAATCCAGTGGTCTGTTGAAGTACACAGTGTGGTGAATTAAGGGCATAGTTTAATAATGGGGGAAAATAACAGTAAACCTGCTCTGGAAGGCAATGGGAAATAGAAGGAGAAATTCTCGCCTGGCAGTACCCGATATTTGAAATTGTGGAAAAAGACGCATGAAACCTGATGAGGAAACGACAGGGCCAAGCACAGGCATAAGACAGATGGATGAGCAGCAGAAGCTAGAGCGGGAATAGTTCTGGAATGGTGTAAACTTCTCCCCTGTAGCATAACACACTAGATCAGCAAAAGGACAATATGGAAGAAAACACCTGATTACAGGAAGATTTCGCAATGTAGACAGAAGGAAAACGAGGATGTGTTTGAGTTCAGGGAAGCTATGACACTCAAGTCTTTTATCAGTTAGAAGGAGCCGGAAGAGGTAGAGGAAGATTCAGAGGAGGATTTAGAGGACATGGTAGAGGAGGAAGCAGACGAGTGGAACTAACACATAACAGCTGTTTCATTTGTGATGAGCCAGGACAAGATGTGTTTTGTGTATGTGCACGTTTTGCCTGTGCAGTAGATGTTTGTGTGTGGCTGCTGAATGACTACACAGCTGGCTGACTACATGGGAGGAGAATAGGGAAGAGAAGGATGAACACAGTGTGGAGTGAAAGTAGGTGATGGAAAAAGAGTCAAAAATGTTAAAAACAATTAAAGTGGAAGGAATGAATGATTCATTTTTGATGAGCACTTTGCAAAATGTGAAGTGACATTAAAATGACAATAAACATTTAACTGGAATAACTGTGAGAAAGAAGGAGTTTGAATATTGGATGTAATGTATTCGATGTATAACACTTACAGTAGTTCCCTTTGAATAATTATATATTAAACCATTTTTGTTACATACCACCTGTAAGTAGAGCCATGGAGTTGCTTCCTGGTCCCAGGATGCAGGTACAGTTGAGAATAGATAGAGTTTAATTATTCCTATCATAACTGATAGTTAAATTCAAACAATGTTGTTAAAATGCAAAAGCATGCAGACAATGTACTAGAGAGCAGATAAAGATACTTTTCCTCACAATATTAATGTTTTTTATCTTATTGTATATTGTACATGAAATCAAGTCTAAAGAATGATTAAACTGGTTGAATTGGCTCCATGAAACCAGGCACTACAGTTTCCCCTTTCCAGCACTGCATTTCCTAATATAATAATAAATTAATACTGTAAGATGAGGAGAAGCTGCTTCTCTTAATATGATGTTAATGAGTGACATAAAGGCCCTTTATTTTTCCAATGAGATTTTATACCCTACTTTATTACATTCCATTATTCGATTAGGCACGGCTCAATCAAGTACTTGGGCAGCTTTGTTTCTATAATGTCCTAAAATGTGGAGCAGCAGCTGTGACTTCTATTATCAGAGCAGTGGTGTTGGTGGAGATGGATAGAAATACAGTGCCCCCAGGGGTTACAAGTAGCAGCTTGAGGAAAGACACTTAACATTTATTAATTCCCATTTGTTCCAAATGCCACTGACTGCAAAGATACCCTTACAGTACAGGTGTGTAGGTGTGTAATAAAAATAACAACAATAACAATAATTATTCATAAGAAAACAAGTAACTATTACAGTTTTCTTTCTTGTATTGTTACTTCAAACTATAAAAACATGAATTTAAGATGTTTTTCATTTTCATAATTACATTTGTACAGTAACACCATTATTCCTAAGGGTGAATATACAAACAATCTTATCATGGCCTGCAGTACAGTTCATGCAAATTAGACTGTTAAAATGCCAAACAAGCTGAAGCATAAGTCCTTGTTAACTTTTTACACGTGACCTGACAACATCTGTATTAAAGGAAATAAAGACTGCTATTAGAGTACAAGACTGAAAGAGATGCAGACAGAGCACGTTTCGTAGAATCTGTTTTCAATAACATCTATTTAGGATTTCTCCAGGTTATGTCATAAAGGTGGCGCCATAATTCTTAACCTGGCTTTCCACCACACGTGTTACGTGTTGTTGGAGGTTCATAGACTTTACTCATTTTTTATGTTTCATCATAACCCAATGTATATTGCTCCACACTATTAACGCAGGTATTTATTATGTAAGGTGACAGTACATGAGTGATGATATGATCAATACACAAAAATATGAGCAACAAAAAGCAGTTTCATTGTAATTATTCTGTGATGTAAACTTTGTAGTTACCTGAATGTAATTATTAACTACCAGCGCTGTTTTCCAGATAAAAATGCATATTGTTAATAAAAGTATTTGTTTAGTTATAAAAGAAAGCTAATTATATTCACCTGACTTTATCCAGCGTGCATTATCTAAGTTATTTAAACAACACAAATCCAACTTGACTTTGTAATAGTGAAGCTTAAAACAGTGTTTTTGACAAATGTTCTGTGATTTTTTTGTTTTCTCTTTGATCCAGCGTGTAAGGATGGCTTCACTGAAAACATGGTGTCTCCTGCCCCTCAGCGTGCTCATCCTACAGTTCATTACTCCCACAGAAACAGAAGTTGTGGCGACTGTTTCAAAGTGTAATGATTTTTTTTTTGAAAATGTACCACCACAGATCAAAAGCATCATGCCAAATGGCAAAATCATGAATCGGGTCAGATTTAAAGTCATTTGTCAGACTTATGAGAATGACAAAAGGTTTGTGACAGTTTATGACATCACCAACAAGATCCCAGTGTTTTCTGCTTACAAGTACAAAGGAGCAAAGGAAGGAGCAAAGGAAGGAAGACCAAAGGAATGGAAGATCGAGCCACAGGTGTGTATGAGTCCTAAAACCCTTCAAAACACATTATTTTAGTCTTTATCAATTTTAACGCAACACACATTAACAGCACCAGTGACCACCACGTTCCATGTTTAGATACTTAAACATTTTTTAAATGAAGTATTCTCTGGAATTTGGTGAAAAACATTTTAACTAAAGAATATTGATGATGATGTATGTTTTTGTTTAATGTTTTTAATTATTTAAAAAATTGTGTTTAAGCAAATAGGAGCTTTACTTCAGTATACAACATTTTTAGAAACATCAAAATATGTATAAATTGAACGTTCAATGACTTGTTTTTTATCATACCAATTCAACATAACTATTGACTCAGTGTCTCACATTTTACAGCTTGAAAACTCAAAAAAAGGCCCCAATATGGAGGATAGTGAGAAGGACGAATACACCAACCAAGCCAGTGACAAGGATTATAGATGGGAAGATAAGACAGGAAAAAAGATTAAGGAATACAAGAATTTTAACAGAGGCCACTTATTTCCATCTTCTTATGCCTCTGATGAAAATGACAAAGAGTCAACATTCACTCTGACAAACATCGTTCCACAGTCAATCACTTTCAACAGCGGCAGTTGGGGAGAAATGGAGAAATGTGTTAAGAAAAAAATCCTAGACAACTCCTGCTTAAACAAAGAAGCTTTTGTTGTCACCGGAGCGATCCCTAGCAATAATAAAACAGGCAAAATTAATATACCATCAGTGCTTTGGTCAGCTTTCTGTTGTTACAGTGCAAAACTTAAAAGGACTGTAGCAGGGGCACACTGGGGAGACAACATTGCCGAAGACCCCAAACAACCTAAGCAGCTCAAGATGAAAACGTTGGAAGAACTCAAAGAACAATTTCATATTGACGTGTTTCCTGGAAAAGAGTGTCCTCGTGAAGAAATCGTAATCACCTGTGGAGACCCTGCCTCTACTACAACCACACCCACCCCTCTCTCCACCAAGAACCAAAAAAATTTCACAGATTTTCTATATGAAAAAAAAAAGTTTCGAAGTATATGCGAAAAGCTTTTTAATAAAAGCTTAAAACTTAAAGGAAGGCAATCAAAGGAAATATTTAACCTGTGTTTGAAATTAAACAAAAATCAATTAAGATCAGAAAAGATAACTGAAGAACTGAAACAGTCTGTGCTTAACCTCCTCAACGAGAATGATTAATAACTTTTAAATCCCAAGTAAATATTCAACATCATTCATTCATTCAACTTCATTCTTGTGTATATGTATATGCTTATACACTAAAATATGAATGAAGTTTTGTGGCCCCAGTACATCTGGGCATATTGGTGGAGAGGAGGAAATGGTCAGTCTCAAGCAGGAATTCTACAAACATTTAATTTAATATCTAAGATTAATAAACATGTACTGCAAATTTTTGTTTTAATCTGAAATAAAAGAGTTTTCTTTTGTACATTCTCAAAAAAGTTGGGTAGTAAATTTAAATAAAGAAAGAACACAAATAATAAGTGCGGTAGCATTTTTGTTTACTATTGTGTTTCAGCTCTTCTTCAATTATAATGGGTAATGGAGAAGGTGAATTGGCTTAGTACTCACTTAACTGTGGTAGAAACTATATTAAAAAAGCCTTTTAACATATTGTACCACCGGATTTTAACGAATTTGCTCATATATAGCATGACTGGTTGAACTAAGTTCATATGGTTACATGTGAATGGGAACTGTTTAAGTAGGGGGATTTCATTAATAAAGATTTTCAGAAAAAAAAACATTTTGCTACAACATTAATTTTATAATCTAAAAAAGTTACATCAGATTGTTAAACCCGACGACTCTTATAGTCGACGGGTTGTACAGTTATACATTTCTTTCATATTGTTACAAACCACCATGTCACAGGGTGTAGGGCCCAAATACAGTCCCCCAGCAAGAAGCCATTGTAGTGTCCGGTAAAGATTGAAATGTGTAAAACAATCAAACAATAAAGTCAGAACATGAACTTGTGTAAATTACAACATACCCTGTTGAAAGGTGTGGCATAGTGATGACTCACTGGGCATTTTGCTTTTAGTGATGAGATGCATCACATATTACCTAGTTAGTGGAAACAGTAATGAGTGTAATGGTCTGTACACCAAAAGATTCTGGACAGGAAATAATAGTAACATGCACATTTATACTGTGAAATGACTTCCTATTAACATAGTCTTCCTCATTGACATTTAGTGTGGCAATGTTGTGAATGACAACACAAGTCACTAGACTCCATAACCGCTGGTCGCGTTATAGTATTTAGTAGAGTTATGAACGTAAGTAAGTTATGGCAAATTAGGGCAGTTTAAAACCGAAAATAAGAAGCTGAACGGTGCGCCCTCCCGCGTGCAGCGTTCGATTTGTGGCAGACAAGCTACTGTAACCCTGATTTCTCGCTGCTCTAGACCAGAAGTCGGCCAAGTTTTTAATGAAAAAACAAACACTGGGAGCCGCGGAGGGCGGCAATATTATATTATTTGAGAACAATTAACATTTGTTTTTTTAATCCAAAGAAGACATAAAAGTCATTGCTCAGAGGTTTAACATTTTATATTTTATTGACAGAAGATCGTAGCAATTAACAGCATACCTATTCAGTCCTCGTTCTCAAGCAGAGGTAATGAGAGAACGACTTTTTGTGTTTTTCGTTTGTCTCTAAACAATAAAAACACATTAACTCCAATTCCGCGTCTTTTTGTAAAAAACAAATATTTTTGCCTGGTTTAATGGTTTGTAAGGCGGTGCTTTGATTAAAATCCGTTTGCAGCTTAACGAAAGAGAAACGAAAACGCCGGTGAAAGTGGCTGGATGGACGGATGGGAAATGAAAATGTTGAAACGTACACGGGTCGAATAGGTGCTCTCAGCCTCAGTTACAATGACACGCACAGTCAAAACAAGTCAAACTGCAGTTCTGCAGACACAGAGTGTTGCCCGACACTCGATCGACCCCACTTCACTCACTATGAATAATGGCGCGTAGTCAGGTGTAGATTAAATAGTGCAGACTTTATTAGTTTTCAGCCCCCCCCCCCCCCGTCACACGTCCCCAGACATCTGACAGTCACTGGCACCGTTGCTCCCTGTGCTGAAGGGTTCGCAAAGCCCTTAGTGGAACACCGCACACACAGTCATGCCAAGGGCTAAGACACCGCAATATAATAATATAATTCACGCGTGATTAAATACACACCCTGATCGGCCTTTCAACACGATCAACGGGCCAGGCTACGGTATCCACAGGGGACGGCTAGGGAAAGGGCAAACAAACTAAACGACACAAAAAAAACAAAAAATAATAATAGGAAAAAAACGTGGTTAGTCCACCCTTACAGAATATGCTCCCGCATATGACAACAGGCCGTGCAAGGCCGAGTGGACTAACCAAGGAAAAAAACCCTAAATAAGCGACTGTAGTCGCAGATGGACTGCGCTCTACGTCTTTACTTGCGCATTCAAATTATATTAATTCAACCGCGACGCATAATCACGGAATTATGTGAAGCCAATATGTTGTATCAGATGTTAGAGTGATGGGTGTGTACATATTCTTAAGAGACGCCTTCTGTTTAAAAACACGAAAAAGCTGAGGAGAATGAAAACAAAAACGTGTTGCTGCTGTGGCGCTCCCTGTTTTAAACCACACAGAACAATTATAACTTTGTAGTGAACAGAACTAAGCCATTAACAAGTTGTTGCCCTTCACACTCCCCACGTTTGAGCACACAACAGATACTTAATAGTAAAAACTTAATAGTAAAATAGGTCTGGTGTAATATGTGTGTTACAGGTAGAAATGAACAGTCAGACCTCAGTTACGCTGTAGTGCTTTGGAGGCTTCTAATCAAAGAGGTAAGCTGTAATTTAGTCTTATTTGCAATTGTTTCATAGATAAATCCTTGGAATCTCACATATTAATGATAATGATGTTGTTATTATTAATAAAGCTCAGTGGCCCCTCACAGTTCGTGGGCCCTTAGAATCATCCTAACTTTCCCCCTCTAACGGCGCCGCTGCCTCAGCATTCAGAGAAGCACAGCGCAGCAGCTGGACAGTTTCTAAACACATCAGGCCACAATTAAAGCTAATGAATGGAGCATTGGTCTGGGTTGTAAAACATTCCAGGCCGTCAGGTGTGTTCTTCAGCTAGCTGCCCGTGTGCTGCATGTGGCTGCCCACTGCTTCACCAGCAGATGTTATACGTTTCCAGCCAATTGATGTGGCAGAATGAACGTGTTTCCATCAGCTGGACATCGTGGAGCTAATCATTGATTGTGACATTTTTCTCCTCATTACTCAGCAGTGGTTGGTTTGGATCCACCGCTGGTTCTGTGGAGGTACATCAACATTTACTTTTATTATACTTTTATTTAATTGTTTCCTTTTCTACATCTCTGTTCCTCTGACCCTGATTCAAGTTTCCTGTTGACAGACAGGAGGAGAGAGAATAGCAATGTGTTGATATGCGTTCAGGTTCTTGTGCATGTGGCGCCCTCTGCTGGCAGCAAGCAGCAATTACCAGACTACATGACCAGAGACTTGGCCTTTACAGACATGATATTATAGCATTATTTTATCTGTGATGACTCACTGGCTTTATCCTCAGCTCATTTGTTTGGCTGCTAGAATAACTCGACAATGAAGTCAATGAAGTTCAAACCCCTCAATGGCTACTGACCTCCATCACCAGCTGAGCTATCAAAGTGAGCACATATACTGGTGAACAAATATCTTCTTATTGATAATTTTCATTATCAATTATTATAACATGAAATTAGTTTGTTGTTGAAACCCTACCATCTTGGAGAACTTCTATTGCTATATGTTAAAGGCTCATCCTCAGCAGAAACATATCAGTCTGCTACAAGAAGAGTGTGTGGTGAAAACCACTCAATACCTTTGACTCTGAGCTCCTCTCACCTTTCATGTCGTTCACCATTCTGCCTCTGGAAGGCGCCTCAGACGCCTCCGCACTATGACCACAAGACTTAGAAACAGCTTTATTTCCAAAGCTGTTAGTTGCTGAACTCTGCCCCCCACTGATCACCACTACCAGCACAGCCCTCTCCCTCCTCACCTGCACATCTCTTGCAAACATTGAACTGGATTTATCACCACTGGACCAAGACACTTGTGACATTCTCATTCTTGAGTATTAGACTGTAGCCTTAAAGAATGCACTGCCTAGCTCTGTTCCACTTCACTAATAAAGATTTTTTGCAGTAGCTTGTAGTTTCTGCTGTTATTTTGTTATTCGTCATTCCACTGCGTCAGTGATTCCAGCATCCAGGCAGGAATACTGGAACCAGTTGAGGAGCAACACAGCAGCTTTCAGATATTTTGCTCCTGGGGCATCACAAATATTGTCCATTAAACTGAAAGGTTGAGTGGGTCAGCTGGTCTGTCTTCATGGAGGATGCAAAGTTTCTTAATTTTCTCTGTATACATGGATACAGACAGGAAGAATTAATTCAATTTCATTCAATAATACAAGTTAATATTGATTAGTGTAAAACATGTTTAATCTGACAGCTGAGTTTGTGTAGACGTGTTAGCATTCTTATTTTTAATCTCTCTAACTTCTTGTGTGTACCTCCAACTGTGACAGCGATCAAAGTGTGCAAAATAATTTCCCTTTGGGATTAATAAAGTTTATTGAATCTTGAATCTTGAACATTGTGAGCAACCTTTCAACCCCTCACCTGTTGTTATTGATGATCTCATTCAATCCCAACAGGAGGTCCTCTGAAGTGAGAATAAATGTGTGCCTGTGTGCATTGTCTGGTTGGTCCCACTGAAACGGTAACGTCATCATGGGAACAGCATGACACACTCCCCCAAACAGACCATGCGATTTAGCATGATGAAGGTCCGAGCTCCAGGATGTGCTAATAAATGAACACACCATTAACCAAATCCACCATGGACAGTGGACAACAATGTCAGATATGACGACATGATGCATTCGCTGACCTAGCAGGTCATTCTGAGGGACCCATGTCATAACCTTTACATTTTCTGGGACATTCTCAGGAACCAGCCCAGTGTATCTCCACCTGACCTGTGACAAGAAGTGAAGCGGATGCGTCCATCTACGTTCTAACAGTTTGATTTCCCCACCAGAGTAAAAACGTTTTTCCTTAAAACGCTTCCCCTTAAAACGTTTTTTTCCTCAAAACGGGAAACGGCTTTACTGTAAATCCAATCCCGCGTCTAGTTTTGAAAACACCGTTTTCAGCTCGTTTATTCGTTATTACCACGATGCTTTGATTAAATTCCGTTTTTCGCTCATATCAAGAGAAACGATTAAACGGTCCGTGAACGTTTTAATTGATTGATTTCCCCCTCCAGAATAAAAGCTGTGAAAACTGTGTGTTTTGTATTTCAAAATTAACCAGAAGACAGCTTGATTTCAGTCGATATTGTCTGGAAAGGAAAATATAAATCCAATACTTAATTTGCGCTTGAGCACTGGCTTCCTGTCATTGTTGTACTCTGTTTTAAAATAAGAGTCTCACTTTCTTAGGCCGCGCGTCTGGCGTCTAACGTGCGTATCGTCAGAGCAAAACTTACAGCGCGTGTGTGTGTGTGTGTGGTGGGGGGTCTCTCGTTACAATACAATACAATACAAAGTTACTGGACTTACTGGGAGCTGTGGTCCTGACTACTTTGCCATGACAGCCAACCCAACCAACCATGTGCTGTGGTACCAGTGTGTTCAGACACATTAATAGCTCCTCCAGTTCTAAAACTGGCAGACCGTGTTCATCAACATAGTTCTACACATTACACTATCCATTTATGTTAATATATGCACAGCTGTATCCATCTGATTAAGCTGGAAGACAGACACAGAACAGGTGTAAACAGACTGTCACCAGGTCAGACCACAGGGGTCAATAGAAGAAGTACAGCCTCCTTGTGTGTAACCTGCACCTGATAAGACTCCTGCAGCCGGCTGCACACATGGGGCCTCCATGATGCCTAAATGAAAGTAAGAAAAGAAAACGGTGAATACTAATCTGTACACAATATGATTGATTTCAATGAAGTCAATCTGCTTGCTTAACTGTAGAGAATCCCTCCATGAATAGATATCCTATATGTATGTTTTGGGAAAACAGTCTTGATTGCTACAGTATTGGTTTAGTTATTTTTTCTTGTCAAAGCAGTGACATTTCTGTTCAGGGAGTGAAGGATCAAATTGAGAACTTGCTTGACGTCTTCCAAAGCTTGGAGGATTTAGTGAGACACATTCAGAACTTATACTCTTCACATGTTTAGTTTGTAAAGTTATAATTAGTTCTTTTGCTGTTGTTTTGAAAGTTTTATGAAAGTTTTATGAAAACTGATGCTTTGTGGTGCATATAAATTTACGACAAAAACAATTAATAACAAAAACTCTTAATAGCCACAAGTTTAAGCATATTGACCTCAGTCATATTGTATTAAACCATCAAAAGAATGCACCAGTTCCACCACACAGGTTAGTGCAGTATTTATCTATTTCTCTAGTTTCACTTAGGCTTCATCAACGGCTCCATGTGTGCAGCACGCTGCAGGAATATTGTTGGGTGCAAAGTGTGCACTGAGCTGTGGCAGAATGGGTCAACGCTGTGCCTGAAATGCATGGAGGAGCCTGTGTACACAGGTTTTGGGTTTGTGATTGTGAAAAAATGGTCACTTTTATTATTGTGTGATTGCTCCATTTTATGCAATTTGTAAGTTAGTCTTTTATTGTCATACAGTAACGTCATGTGTTTTTCATTTAATAAATGTTTTTTGTTTCAGGAAAAAACTAAAAGGCTGTTGTTTGGAACTGTGTATTTCATGGTTAACAATGCTGGACAGCTAACACACTCACACTCACAGGACCTGTACCACCATCAGCCTCTCTCCCAGTGCTCTACCCCACTAAGGTGTTGTTTTACTTCGAGCATGTCTCTACCAGACCACAGCAGCCACAGGACAACATTCCTATGAATGATGAGTTTACTGTCATGGTTTTGTTCATTTACAGTATGTGCAGTATGTAGTTGCCACATCTTGACTGACTTGTGGCAGTAATATTCGTATAATCCACTGGGCCTCAACCAAAGGACTTTTATTAATTACTCTGGGGATTGTAGAACACATGTAGACTGTGGAATAATATTTTGCACACCCACAGAGGGTCAGCATATATTCTCCACTATGACAAACACGCCTTTGGGTCGTACTTCTTGTATTGACCCCTTTGGTCTGACCCACATGGATATCTGTGACTCCCAGCTTAATGCCTTGATGATACCATGAACATGTATTGTGTAATGTGCAGAACTATGTTTATGAACAAGGTCTGCTAGCCTTAGAACTAGAGGAGGTGTAAATGTGTCTGGACACGCTGGTAACACAACACCTGGTTGTTTAGGTTGGCTGTCACCCAAAAGTAGTCAGGACCACAGCTCCCAGTAAGTCCAATAAATTCATGCTAATACAGGTGACAGGCTTTCACTGGTTTCAACAGAGGACCAGAGGTTCATAAACACTTCTGTTCTTCACCCATTTTACCCATCATAGTACACCAGCTGTTTTTTGTTGGTTGTATTTTGTAAAAGTGAAAACTAAGCTGTCAATGAAAAATGTAGCACAGTAGTGCCTTAGTGTTAGTCATGAAAAGTCCATCATTCACCACCATCACACACTACCACACTCACCATGTCCCAGATGTGTCTGTACATACGTTCATTTTGTGGAAAATGTTTTCTTTCAGATGTTAACAAGTGTGAAGAGGTGAAGAATACATTTCAGGTGGGATTACTTCTTCCTTACTGTGTAGTGTGCTGTTTATAAATGTAATAAAGGACAGTTAAAAACAAAGGTGTCAATTTTTTCTAAACCAAAGAATTGGATGAGTTTCTTCTATTTTGCAGAAGTTGCAAATTGTGCAGTTGTGTGTTTGGTGTAACTGCTGGTTTAAGAAACTGCATGGAAACCAATGCCATTTTTCACACACATCATCGGTCAACGTGCTGCTGACCAACCTCATCCAGGGGAACCTGCTTCCCTCAGCTCTGGTCTGGATCACTTCCCGACCCGCAGCGGCCCATCAGATCCCTCCTACGTGTGTGGACAGGGTCACAGAAGTACGAGGCTTCACCGACGCCCAGAAGGACGAGTACTTCAGGAGGAGATCCAGCCACGAGCAGCTGTCCAGCAGAATCATCTCACACGTCAAGACGTCCAGAAGCCTCCACATCATGTGTCAGATCCCAGTGTTCTGCTGGATCACTGCTACGGTTCTGGAGCACATGTTGACTGCAAGGCATAGAGGAGAGCTGCCCACGACCCTGACGGACCTGTACTCACACTTCCTGCTGGTCCTGACCCAGAGGAAGAGGAACAAGTACCATGAGGGACATGAGACCAGTCCACAGGAGCTGACGGAGGCTGACAGGGAAGTTCTCCTTAAGCTGGGGAGGCTGGCGTTCAAACATCTGGAGGAAGGAACCATCATGTTCTACCAGGAAGACCTGGAGCAGTGTGGTCTAGACGTCACAGAGGCCTTGGTTCACTCAGGAGTCTGTACAGAGATCTTCAGGAGAGAGAGTGTGATCCTCCAGAAAACAGTCGTAGGTACAGACAGGGTGTAGGCAACAGTCAGAAACCTGGAAGTCTGTAAAGCTCATGAACAGACGTTTGTGATGTCTTTTCTATAAAACACACACGTCTTCACATGTTTGAAGGATCCAACACGTCTGGTTTTCTACTGGTTCCAGCAGCAGCTTGTGAATCAGTGCTGACATCAACAGGTGTATGAATGTTGTGCTGACATGTGGATGATGTGTAGAAGCTGAGATCATGACGACACAACAACACAAGAACAAAGTCACTCTGCTCATTTTAGACTAAACACCGGTGATACGGACAAATCTGACTCATTATTAATGCTTTGATCCATGTCAGACTTGGGCAGGCGGCGGACCCACATGCACAGCACAGAGGCAAGGTGATGATTAAACACAGGTTTATTTTGTAATGCGGGGTCAGACGGTCCAGGTCAAACACAAGGCTTGGTAATGAAGCACAAAAGGGAGCAGGCAATCTCAAGTCCAGTAAGCAGGCAAGGTTCGGTACACATGAGGTCTCGGTGAAGGTACAGGCAAGGGCTAAGCAAACTCACGGTCAGTTGTTCAGTCAAGGTTCAGGCAGGATACGACGGACAAGGCAATCAGGATCAAAAAACACTAGGGAACTAGACATGAAACGCTGGAACGAAGTGTGGAACTAAACAATCTGGCAAGGGACTATGGGAACAGGTGGTGGCTAAATACACAGGGTGATTACATGATTACTGACAAGTGTGGATACTGAGAACCGGTAAGTGGACAGCTGACTGGAACAGGAAGTTAACAAAATAAAACAGGACATGGCGTGACAACAGGACATGGAGTGAAACATGACAATCCACATCTTTTATTCTTTATTCAGATTGAGATTCTGCAGTTTGTCAGAGATCAGATGTGATTCTCTGGCCTCAGCTCTGGAGTCCAACCCGTCACATCTGACACAACTGGACCTGAGCTACAACAGCCTGCAGAATTCAGGAGTGAAGCATCTGTGTGGTTTTCTAGAGAGTCGTCATTGTCGACTGGAGACTCTGAGGTCAGACTCCATGTTTTAGTTCTGTTAAGGTTAATGCGATGTGAATGTTGACACTGCTGACACATGAGTCTGATGTTCTACTGATCCACACTGAGCGTCTTTATGGTAAAGTTAGTTTTCATCTTCTGTGGTTTAATCTAAACACCGTTTAGTTTTAATTTGATTCAGTTGTTGTTTTATTATTTGATTTTATGACTATGATCAGAAATATATGATCAGAAATCTATGATCAGTAGCTGATGCTCCAACACTTTCTGAACCCCCAGAATGTTGGTTCTGGTTCAATTATTAAAATCCAAGATGCTATAATCAGAAGTTCTGGATCTGTTTGTTTGAATACATCAGTTTGAATCCATTAATTCTTTTGTATGTGTAATGTAAATAGAACATTTTCTGTAGTTTTCTATAAACTATACTCCTTTTATGAAAATACTATGTATTTTTTACTTTCATCTTTACATTTTCTTTTCTGATTAATTGACTGCAGTTCGTCAGAGTTCAGCTGTGATTCTCTGGCCTCAGCTCTGAAGTCCAACCCATCACATCTAATAGAACTGGACTTGAGCAGCAACAAGCTGCATGATTCAGGAGTGAAGCATATGTGTGGTTTTCTGGAGAGTCGTCACTGTCGACTGGAGACTCTGAGGTCAGCGTGTGTGTGTGTGTGTGTGTGTGTGTGTGTGTGTGTGTGTGTGTGTGTGTGTGTGTGTGTGTGTGTGTGTGTGTGTGTGTGTGTGTGTGTGTGTGTGTGTGTGTGGTCCAGCTCCTCTAGAGTATCACACAGTGATACACACAGTGATGTGTGACAGTGAGGCCCAAGAGCTGGACCTGGTTGGAAACTGTCTGCAGGATTCAGAAATTAAGCCAGTCATTCAGTTTGTGCATTGAATGCTTGGAGATCATACTGGGTCTCAATAGGCCTTATTAAAAACAAGTTAAATGCATCCACATAATCTCAGCCTGTTGTTTAGATGATGTAAATGTGTGATTATTAAATTCTTACAGCTTATAGGTGGGAGTTAAGCATTTACACCGTGGTTTGCTCACTGCTTTCTGTTGTGTTCAGATTGAAGATCTTGACGGAGAGGAGCTGTGAATATCTGGCCTCAGTACTGATGTCTAGCCCCCTTCTCAAAGAACTGGATCTGAGTCGTAATTGGCTATTCAATGTATGAATAAACCTGTTGACTGATGGTCTGAATAGACCCGGCTGTAAACTGACAAGTCTGAGGTACCGGTTATTTTATTTTAAAGTGAATCCTAAACACTATCACTGTTGTCTGCACTAGTAAAGAATCTAATCTGTGTAGAGAGACCTTCACGGACAGTGATAGTGGTTTCAGCACTTGTATCTTGTATCTTAGTTAAACACAATTAGCGATTAATCAGCAAAGGCCCATTTGCAAAGGCCTGTTACATGCCTCTTGTTGAACTGCCCGACAGGACAAAAAAAAGTGTATCCTTCACCTCAAATTTTCATAATTAAACGTGCTGCAATTTCATTTGTTTCATCGTTATGTGATTTTGAGCAATTTGCTGAACAGCCATGTGGTGGAGAGGCAGGTAAGGTATCCTACAGCAGATGGCACAGCGTACGTCATTTCAAATTTAAGTTCAAGTTGAGATGTGGCCTTTGAAGGTTTCTCTATCATACAAAGTAACTCTTAAGTAGAGTCAATTTGAAGAATGACTCTTTAATAATGTGGTTTATAATGTTTTAGTTGCAATAGTTTACTATAGTTTCCTTTTTTATTTTACCAAATACACACAACACTCATGGATATTTCACTACTCAGTCTTTCCTTAACGTGTAACAGGACAGTTACAGCAACTGCTGTTCCGGCACATAACAACTGGGATATGTGTCCTTTAACAGATATGACAAAAAACACTAACATAAAAACACTGATAAATGTGACCACTGTCAAATGATGCGGATAGGAAACAGGGTAGTAGTGATCCTGGTGGAGGAGTTTGAGCAATGTTCTAGAGGTGAAAAGAAAAGAAATCCAAGGGATGATGATGAATGTAGTCAGTGGGTATTCTCAATGAGAAACTGTGAGTCAGAAGAGAAGAGGTTACTGTAAATGAGGTAATAGAGTATTCCCATAGGAGAGAGACTAGTTGTTGGAGCAGACGTTAATGGGCATATTGGGAGAGAGTGTAGCCAGACAACACAGCATGGTGGTGTGTAGGATGACTCTGATGGTCAGGAAGAAGAAGAGAAGATAAACACAAAAGACGACCAAGTGGTGGAAGCTGAAGAATTAAAAAAGTTGAGACAGGTTCTCTTCTAAATGACTGGGAAACTAGAGCCGAAATGATGAGGGACACAGGGAGAGGAGGTGCTAGGTGTGTCATCTGGAAGGAGGAAAGAGGATGAGGACACTTGGTGGTGGAATAAGGAAGAACATGAGTACATTTAGTGGAAGAGGCTGGCTAAAAGGAAGTGGGATTTAGGCAGTGACACAATGTCAGGATGCGGCAGAGAGCGGACCCACATGCACAGTGCCAGAACATGAGGTAGGTGGTAAGAAAATCAGGGTTTATTCCAGTAATCGTTGTCACAAACAGTCCAGGTCATACACGATAGAGCGTAGGATTTAAGTACAAATGGAGCAGGCTTAATCGGGTCCAGAGACAGGCAAGGGTTCAGCAATGAGTGAGCTCGGCAGAGGTACAGACAGGGAGTAGGCTAAATCGTGGTCAGACGGTCAGAAAATTTACCAAGATCTCCAGGCGTAGGTACAGACAGGGTGTAGGCAAGAATCGGCGGTCAGGTACAGACAGGATCATGCAACAAGGTAGCTATACTGGAACGCTGAAAAGTGGTATTGGAAACTCAACAGTCTGGCAACTCAAGAGTGTGTGAGGTGGAGACTATATACCAAGGCTGATCGCTGATTATAGTCAGGTGTGAGCAATGAGGACCGGTGGTGACATGAAACACAGCTGTGGTGTGAGTGTGGCAGGAAGTCCTTCAAAATAAAACCCGAGAATAGAACCAGAAACTGTGACACACAAAATGCAACTTAAACTCGCAGCTATAGTAGCATGTGTTCATCATGTTAATAATACTGTGCTACACCTCAATGTAAAACTCAGTAAAAATTAGACTTGTCAGACATGTCCAGTGACAGCTTGTACTGTTGATGCTGTACACTGTAATATTTCATTCACTTGAGTAAATGATACAACTATGACCAGTTCTTCCACTGACTGTGCCTCATTGCCAGGACTAACAAATAAAACATGTGACTGTTAAACCTGTAGTTGTTGCTACTTGTTATAGTCCTTTGCTTCGATCAGGACTTGGACATTCGTCCTCTGTGACTACTTATCACATCATGTCTCTGCAAACCTATTTTCTTGCAAGAGACATTAAGAGACAGTTATTTTTACAGAATTGTAAGGTAACTAGTCAAATTAAACAACACACCAATTATTGCCACGGAGCACATTGAAATTCAACTTTTGTGGACTGAGCCATCCAAAACTGTGTTGTGTAAAGTTTCTGCACTCCTGGGATCAATACAGTTTTATATAGCCCCCTAGTGATCATATTTGGTAACACATACTTTATAATTTAAACTGAAGCCTGAAGTAAAAGTACTTCCAGGAGTTTACTTAGGGTTAATCAACTGAGTTACTAAAAACAAAACTATGTGTTACTCAGGATCAGGGTCCTAATAAACACACAGTAACAGATGCTATTTAGATCTGGTAAAGACAAAAGAAAACCAACCAAACCTTCAGATTTAAGCAAAACTTTATTTGAAACTTCAAATAAAACATCACAATGAAGCCCAGTCATGGGTCACTGTAGTGATCATTGTATTACAGGTTTTTGAACAGAATCACAGTGATTAAAATAATTTCACAAAGAGCCCATCACCAACCGGATTTAAGACTAAATGATTGGTTTTATTTCTGTTTTTGATTCAGTGAGTGAGTGCAGGATCTTTAAATGAAACACACATACTGAACCTCCCCTTTGTTGCCCAGGTTGAGGTTTTTTGTGATGACATTGATCCCAGCTTTCTCAAATGCTTCCATATCCACCTCATTGATCACAGACACATCCCTGATGGGATTTCCTGAGTTGTGTTTCATCCACAGATAAATGCGGTTGCCTCCAGTCCCCTCATTGAGATCCTGGTTCACCGGTTTGTAGCCTTGCTGTTGAAAACTGTAATACTCATCATCATCAGTAGAGACTTGCAGATCGCCTTTGAGGGCCAGCTTATCATCAGTGGTCAGTTGGTACCAGATGAAGACAAAACTTCCTCCTGCCTTTTTGTTGGTGTCTTCATCCACACGGATGTAACCCTTCTGGAAGTTGTCATTATCTTCATTAAAGCCACCACTGGCAGTGATGTCAATGATGTACACTGGTTTTGCTCTCTTCACAAACAGGTAGATCCTGTTTCCTCCAGCATTCCTGTTCAAATCACAGGCCAGTCTCGCCCAGCCAGCATGGTACTTCTTGGCTTCAGAATTGCTATCAAGGGTAACAGCAAGGTCAGTGATGGGAACATCGGACGCTGAGGACCCTTTGCAGTACCACAGGTAGATAGTGTCTCCACCTGCTCCCGTATTGAGGTCTTTCTCAATCTTGGTGTAACCTGCTTGGATCAGGCCTGGGGTCATATCATCACGGAAAGAGAACTGGATCCTGGTGATGGCGCCTGCTTTGCCTTTTTTGTACCAGAGGAATATTTGCTTTCCTTTGGTTCCAGAGTTCAGATTACCGGGAAGTTGGCTGTAGCCTTGGCCACGGTACAGATCCTCCTCAGCTACAGTCAGAGACACCTCAAGGTCTGTGATGTACTCAGCCATTTGATTTTCCTGCATCAGACAAGTTAAGAGAATCATGAGTGATCCGACTGATAATCAACTGAAACAGAAGTCAAGACTAGAATGTTCATGATGTAACACATTAGACACTTGGTTACTACACATTGAAAATCATATCTCCGTTCCCTCACTCTGTTATGAACTGCCACCCGCGTTTCCCTATTGGCAGGGCTTTTACTTTTTTTAATTACTGCTCTCTCAGAGCTTGGGGACATACACTGTCTTACAAGCTGGGACAGAACACGCTCCCTTAGCGAGAAAAGACATGAAAAATGTCGTATGTCGTAAAAATGTCATGAAAAATCACATCTCAGTTCTTTCTCTCTGTTATGAACTGCCGCCTACCAATCGGCAGGGCTTGATGAGGCGGAAACAGAAGATGCTGTGGAGGAGGAACGAAGTGCTACGGGGTAGCACCAAGTGGGGAATCACTGCTCCTTCAGAGCTTGGGAACAGGACCTGCTCACTGAGTGGGGAGAGACAAGGAAAATGCCGTAGCATCAGTGCGCACCGCACAAAGCAACAATGCTGTCGCAAAACTTAGCTCACTCTCAGAAACTCAGGATTAAACAGAACGCGCTATAGGACTCAACACTGGGGAATCCTGGCTCCACAGTCTCAGGGGAAAAAAACAAAAAACCTGTGCACACTGCAGGATAATAATAAGCACAGGTTGGTAAATACTCCCTACTCTTGTAACGTTGATGCGACACACCAGCAATAAAATGAGCAAAAAGCAGCAACATACAGGTGCATCAATCCATGATCAGAATGGCAGCACACAGGAAATGTTCCTGACAACAACAAACAAGAAGAATGTGGAAGATTAAAATCAAAAAGGACGCCTCTAGCAGCGCAACGGGCCACTTGTCACACTCAAGATAGATCCTTACAATAACAAATTACAATAGCACTTATTACAGTAAAAACATTAACATTGGGCCAGAGAAGGCTCCAGGCTCAACTAATATTCAGATTAATAGTCCACATGCAGAAACTGCAGTTAATAATAAAATTACTGAAATGAGAAATTGCACACCTACGTTTGAGCAGACGAGTTGTGTTGATAGTTTCAGATGAGAGTCTGAAGTGTGATGGTCCTGAGAAGCAGTTTCTGTTTTATAGACCAAGAAGTGATGGGGTGATGATGAGGGGTGGAGTATTGGCAAGTCACCTGTCAGGTGATTCTAAGGAAAGCCACAATAAGCTTCTTCCACAGAAGTCAGCTCTTGGATATCACATATATTTCTCATGGGTGGATTTTATCTGCTGATATTAGATATTTTAATTGAATCTTTCTCTTTGTACCTTCAGTTAAAATATTACAATGAGTTACACAGTTACATTACACATTCACTGTACAATATAGTAGAGGGCCCTATTTCGTATGTCCTCTTCTACTGGTGTTCTCTTGAGCCCTTAGATGGACAATTTCTGAACACATGGACAGTTATATGAAGCTCTTCTATTTATCCATCTAAGTTGTAGTCACGGAACCACAAGAAGCAGAGGTAATCACAAGAGTACTCTCTGACTCTAAAGCTGTGAAACATTTGCTTGACATCGGTGATCACAGCATAGGGCTCCCCTCTGAAGCGCAAAAGTACACCTACAAGAGTGTTATTAGTGGGAGAGCTGAACAGCTCTCACACTATTGATATCTTCGCTCTTTATTTTTCTTCTTATTATTATTATTTCGCCCCGTTTTTCGGTCGCTTTCATCGTCTCGCCGTTCAACTTTCTAAACGTGTGTCGTCTTTAGGAGATGGGGGCTATTACTTTTCACGTTTTCAGCTTTTCAACTTTTAACGTTATTCAACTTTTTTCGTCGTTTTTTTATAATGGTCGTCTATGGGAATCATCGTTCAACTTTTTGTCAACTTGCCTCTTTTCGTCAGCTTCTGTCATCGTCATACTTTGGCGTAGAAACGTCATTTCAATGTCAAAAGCGTCTATCATCTTTCAGCGTTCTCCGTGTAAATCAGCGTCCTCGTATCTTTTATAGTTTTCGACTTGTGAGCGTTTAAATATCGTGTGGTTTTTGTTAAATTTTCAGCTTTTCCATTAGTGTGTATTGGCTCTGCTAGAGTGCGTGATGTCACAGCTACAGTGAGAAGGTGCGCTTTTTTAAGACAGAACTTCTGTCTCTAATTCGTCACTACAGCCACAATTTTTACTCTATCAACTTAATTACTTCACTAAATCGTATTCATACTTGTCTTCTTTCTAATGATGTGTCTGGCTTTACCCTCAGATCTATACTTTAGTCGCTATCGACCTCAAAGTGCAGAGAGATCCCGAAATTCTCCCATTGACTCTAATGATAATTTTTGGCAGACGTCTGGGGAGAAAAACAGAGGAGACATATTTTGAAATTGCCACGGTGGCTACAAGCTTTTGTCCTCAAACATAAAATTCACACCATTTGCTCATTGAAGCCTTGGGACTCGTAAAATGAAATAATCTTTGTGATAACTATCATGGTTTAGCTGGAACAAGCCTGTTTATACAGGGTGAAACTCTGCTTTTACAGAGCAGAGTGAGCCTGATTTTCCCGCCTTTCGTCTCCATGGCGACGGCGCAGCTGTAGATGTCACTGACAGGTCAAACTCCTGATGCTCAGTGTAGACAGCAGTTCCATGCTTATTACTGATTACTCAACTACACTATTGGATTGTGTAGTAATTAAGCACACACTTCCTCTAAATCCTTTCAAAATAAAAGCACCAAGCCAAATAATTAGCTTTAATAGCAATATTTCTGCTTTTAGACGGGTAATTATGACTATTTAAAGATAGATAAACAGTTTAGTAATTACCCACACATGCTTCCTCTACGTCCTTTCAAAATAAAAGCACCAATGCCAATTATTAGCTTTAACTGCACTGTTTTTGCCTTTGAATGGGTAAATATGATTATTTAAAGACTAATTGACAGTTACGCTATTACCCCCACACTCTTCCTCTAAATCCTTTCAAAATAAAAGCACCAATTACAATTTATTACCTTTAATGGCAAGATTGATTAGAAAATTTCTGGTTCTGAATACTTACCAATCGTTAATGAGACTACTTTAGAGTTCAGTAAATAACCACTCACACTTATTAGGGTGCTTTTATTCTGAAAGGGCTTAATCTAAATATTTTGCTTTAATAGGGCTATTCTTGCTATTTTATGATAAATTATGACTATCTAATGACTTTTTTATAGTTTAGTAATCGCCCACACACAACCTCTAAATCCTTTCAAAATAAAAGCACCAATGTAATTTATTACCTTAAATGGCAAGATTTTCGTTTCTGACTGGTAAATTTCTACTAGTTATTAAACTATTACACAGTTAGGTAATTATTTACAAATATTTTCTTCAAATTAAAAAGATAGTCAGCTTATTTATGATTGTCAACAATGCATCTTGGTCAACTTTTTAATCTTTGACATCTTTTAACCTTGGTCAACTTTTGAATCATTGTCATCTCTTTAATATTGTCATAGTATGACCTTATTCATCTTTTTAATCATCATCTTTTTAATCGCCATCTTCTGTCATCGTTTTAATTTTTTCAACGTTTTCTCGTTTTCATCGTTTTCATCGTTTTGCCGTAGTCAACTTTTTGACGTCAGCAGCTTAATCAGCGTCTGTCATCGTTGCGGCAGCAGATCAGCTCTCCCACGTAATTTCTCGAGAAATTACATTTTCTAGTTTTTCTTATTATTATTATTTCGCTCCGTTTTTCGGTCGCTTTCATCGTCTCAACGCTTCGTCGTAGAATCGCCGTTCAACTTTCTAAACGTGTGTCGTCTTTAGGAGATGGGGGCTATTACTTTTCACGTTTTCAGCTTTTCAACTTTTAACGTTATTCAACGTTTTCCGTCGTTTTTTTATAATGGTCGTCTATGGGAATCATCATTCAACTTTTTGTCAACTTGCCTCTTTTCGTCAGCTTCTGTCATCGTCATACTTTGGCGTAGAAACGTCATTTCAACGTCAAAAGCGTCTATCATCTTTCAGCGTTCTCCGTGTAAATCAGCGTCCTCGTATCTTTTATAGTTTTCGACTTGTGAGCGTTTAAATATGGTGTGGTTTTTGTTAAATTTTCAGCTTTTCCATTAGTGTGTATTGGGTCAGTTAGAGTGCGTGATGTCACAGCTACAGTGAGAAGGTGCGCCTTTTTAAGACAGAACTTCTGTCTCTAACTCGTCATTACAGCCACAATTTTTACTCTATCAACATAATTACTTCACTAAATCGTAGTCATACTTGTCTTCTTTCTAATGATGTGTCTGGATATACCCTCAGACCTATACTTTAGTCGCTATCGACCTCAAAGTGCAGAGAGATCCCGAAATTCTCCCATAGACTCTAATGATAATTTTCGGCAGACGTCTGAGGAGAAAAACAGAGGAGACATATTTTGAAATTGCCACTGTGGCTACAAGCTTTTGTCCTCAAACATAAAATTCACACCATTTGCTCATTGAAGCCTTGGGACTCGTAAAATGAAATAATTTTTGTGATAACTATCATGGTTTAGCTGGAACAAGCCTGTTTATACAGGGTGAAACTCTGCTTTTACAGAGCAGAGTGAGCCTGATTTTCCCGCCTTTCGTCTCCATGGCGACGGCGCAGCTGCAGATTTCACTGACAGGTCAAACTCCTGATGCTCATTGTAGACAGCAGTTCCATGCATATTACTGATTACTCAACTACACTATTGGATTGTGTAGTGATTAAGCACACACTTCCTCTAAATCCTTTCAAAATAAAAGCACCAAGCCAAATAATTAGCTTTAATAGCAATATTTCAACTTTTAGATGGGTAATTATGGCTATTTAAAGATAGATTAACAGTTTAGTAATTACCCACACGTGCTTCCTCTACATCCTTTCAAAATAAAAGCACCAATGCCAATTATTAGCTTTAACTGCACTGTTTTTGCCTTTGAATGGGTAATTAAAGACTAATTGACAGTTACGCTATTACCCCCACACATTTCCTCTAAATCCTTTCAAAATAAAAGCACCAATTACAATTTATTACCTTTAATGGCAAGATTGATTAAAAAAATTTGTGGTTCTGAATACTTACCAATCGTTAATAGGACTACTTTAGAGTTCAGTAAATAGCCACTCAAACTTATTAGGGTGCTTTTATTCTGAAAGGGCTTAATCTAAATCTTTGCTTTAATAGGGCTATTCTTGCTATTGAATGATAAATTATGACTATCTAATGACTATTTTTTAGTTTAGTAATCGCCCACACACAACCTCTAAATCCTTTCAAAATAAAAGCACCAATGTAATTTATTACCTTAAATGGCAAGATTTTTGTTTCTGACTGGTAAATTTCTACTAGTTATTAAAATATTACACAGTTAGGTAATTATTTACAAATACTTTCTTCAAATCAAAAAGATAGTCAGCTTATTTATGATTGTCAACAATGCACATTGGTCAACCTTTTAATCTTTGACATCTTTTAACCTTGGTCAACTTTTGAATCATTGTCATCTCTTTAATATTGTCATAGTATGACCTTGGTCATCTTTTTAATCATCATCTTTTTAATCGCCATCTTTTGTCATCGTTTTAATCTTTGTCAACGTTTTCTCGTTTTCATCGTTTTGCCGTAGTCAACTTTTTGACGTCAGCAGGTTAATCAGCGTTTGTCATCGTTGCGGCAGCAGATCAGCTCTCCCACGTAATTTCTCGAGAAATTACTTTTTCTAGTTAAGATCTGGGCCTTTTAACACCCAATTGAGGGACATGTTTTCACACTGACCACTTGGATCAAAAACTATTCTGATTTTACCTGTTTTTTGTGAATGGTGAACACCAAAGTTCGTAGATACCAGCACTCTTTATGGGGTTTGAGCGGAAAAACCTTCACTGCATGTCCTCTGATGCTCTTTGCTCTTTGTTGTTAGGTAAGCGTTGTTGAGAATAATGAAATGGCAGTGGCGCTACCCAGTGGTTTTCCTCATCTTTAGTAAACTTGTCACACATGATGTTCAGAAAAACTTCCTCTTCAGCAGAGTGTGACACTTTGCCGTCATCTGCTGTTTCTTTAAATATTTAATTCAGTTTCTTTAGTTTTATTTATATAGCACCAAATCACAACGAGAATATCTCAAGGCACGTTGCAAGGTAAGGTTTAGAACCTTACACAACAAGGATGGTTGGATCTGCAGCTGCCCAACACAGACACAAAGCTCTAAGTCCAATGACACCTGTACATGTAGGTGAGGACAGAGTGGGGGAGAGAGAGAGAGCGGGGGAGAGGCACAACTACTGGAGGAAAAGAGACTAGTTAAGAGGTTAGTTAAACGTGGAACAATCATGGGAGGCTATCGGATAAAAGAGGTAGAAGGAAACACAGGAGCTCAGTGTATAAATTTAGTCCCCCAGCAGTCTATGTCTATTGCATCTTAACTAAGAGATGGTTCCTGTGACTAACAATCATTGGCAGTGACCTGAACCATCTTTAACTATAGGATTTATCAAAAAGGAAGGTTTTAAGCCTCATCTTAAAGTGTGGAGAGTGTCAGCTTCTCGAACCTGAACAGGCATTGAGCATTCTGCTGGGAGCATAAGGAGCTACGAGGTCTTAAAATAAAAAGAAGCTTTATCATTAAGTGCTTTGTAGGTGAGTAGGATAATTTTAAATTCTATTATACATTTTACAGGCAGCCAGTGCAGAGAAGCTAATGTAGGAGAAATGTGATCTCTCCATCAGAACTCTGGCTGCAGCACTTTGAATAAGCTGTAGGCTTTTTAAGGAGCTGTTAGGACATCCTATAAATGAGGAGCTACAGTAGTCCAGCCTAGAGGTAACAAATGCATGGATCAGTTTCTCTGCATCCTGAGAGAATGCTTCTAATTTTAGCTATATTTCTAAGATGAAAGTAGGCGGTTCTGGAGATCTATTCAATATATAATGTAAAAGAGATCCTGGTCAAAGATGACATCAAGATTCCTTACAGTAGAATCTGAAGCTAATGTTATGTCATCCAGGGTGGCTATCTGAATCAATAGTGTCTCTCTCTTTTAGACCCAATGAAAAGAACCTGTGTTTTATCTGAATTTAGTTTAGGAAGTTTTGGGGAATTGTGGGAAATTTTGTGTTGTCATGAGATGCTGTGCTTCTGGCTGAGGGTTGTTCCTGGGGGCTCATCAAGCATTTGGTTATCAAATGGTGGGGGTTTCACTGCAGTGACTATGGGAACATTGTTAAATGAAGTAAAGGGGGTTTACTGCACTCATGTATATCAAAGAATAGTCAACAGCTCATGTGGGGGTTTGTAACAGGTCTTGTGTCCTCAGTCCCTCAGTGGATACTTTGTACATAGTAAGATGAACCTTATTTCTAGATGTACTGTAACTGTGATCCACTCCGTGTGGACACAAAGGTAAACTTTGAGAAGGTTTATCACACTGATGATCTCCGGTTGATTTCTTTATAAGAAGATTTCCAAAACAGACTCCAGGATTTGATGTCTTTCAAACACCTTTAGAATTTTTATTAGTTGATCTGGTTTATTTGGTTCCACAGACATATATAGCTGAGTATCATCTGCATAACAATGGAAATTTCTAGAAGGCTTCCTAATATTGTATAGACTGAACAGAACTGGACCACGCACAGAACCCTGTGGTACTCCAAAGCCAATCCTTGTGCATATGGAGGATAAAGACAAAGACAGAAACTAGACCATTGTCTGAAGATCATTAGTGACTCTAATCAGAGCTGTTTCTGTGCTATGATATTTTCTAAATACTAACTAAAAATCTTCGTACGGCTTATTCCCACTCAGGTGGTCAGATAATTGTTTAGCCAAGATTTGCTTCCAGAATTTTAGAAATGAAGAGTAAATTCGAAATGGGCCTATAGTTGGCTAGTTCTCCAGGGTACAGAGTAGGATTTTTCAATAAAGGTTTGCCTACAGCCACCTTAAAAGCCTGTGGTACATAGCCTATATGTAAAGATTGGCTGATTTGATTTAATAGGGATGAGCTGATTGAAGGTAGAACTTCTTTGAGTAATCTGGCTGCGATTGGCTCTAAAAGACAAACGGACAACGTGGAGAGTTTATTTTTGACATTAACTCCATATGAGTTATGGGAGAAAAGCTCTCTTTGTAAGACAGAGGTCTTAGCAAATTCTAAGTTGATGGATCTAGACAGTGATTTCTGTCATTTGGAAAAAGACACTCATGAATGTTTTCTCTAATGGTGATTATTTTATTATAAAGTAATTCATTAAACCATTGCCGCTGAGATTTAAGGGGATATTGGGTTAAACACAGCTATGACTCTCAGTCAGCCTGGCTGCAGTGCTGAAAAGAAACCTGGGGATGCAGCACAAAGTGTTTTTTATATATTATTAGACTGTCCTCCCATGCTATGCAGTTTACATTTATTTATCAAACTCCACCACCACCAGCTCTGTCTCCATTCTTTCCACTCTTCTCGTCAGTCTCCTAGCACCAATTACATTCTTCTGCTTAGGTTGTAAATTATCTACCAATAATTCCATACTGAACCCTACTGGGATTCCATCTATCACATGTACATCCACTCCTTTGCTTCTCCCCCACTTTAACCACCTTTGTAACCTTCACATTCTCTACTACACTCAAGTCTCTCACTTTCCTCACAAAGGTGTTATCAAACCTTTTATCAAGGTACTACTTGATGATTGATTGAACCCTATATTCTGTGCCTGATCCCTGATCGACATGCTAAAATAGTGTTAAAAGTCTCTAATATACACTACTTCACTGATGCTGATGCCAGAATTGTTTCAACATGCCAACAATAAATGTCGTAATAGTAAGGTAGATGTTGACAGCTTGTACAGTAGGTGTGGTTTCTGGAGAAACTGACAATCACTTTTACATAGAAGCTGTTGTGAAAAACAACAATAAAGTAACCACGCTGTTCTATTTACAATAAATCCAAGAAAAAAGTAGTAGTCAAGACTCGTTTATTACTCTGGAAAGCGAGAGAAAAGGAGTTACTGTATTTGCTGCAGGGCAGATACAACTACAGTAAAAGCATGATTAGGGGTAGGAACCATTCCCATGGAAAGAGGCTGAATCTGGAACCTTGTGATTTTCTAAACAAACACCAGCAATGTACCAGAGATGCATCTCTGCTCTGATGATATGCATTTCAATGTCCAAAAAAACATAATACAAAAATACAGCTAGCTTTTATTTTCAACTACACTGTCAAAATACTTCAACAACAGGGATCATATAGCAGAAATCTCCCATTTGTGTTTTCATTGAGAAAATACACAGATTAGCTAGAATAGAATAGAATAGAATAGAATAGAATAGAATAGAATAGAATAGAATAGAATAGAATAGAATAGAATAGAATAGAATAGAAAACCTTTATTTGACCCATGATAGGGAAATTGCCATGTTGTAACAGCACAAAAGACAAATAATACAGAACATAATTAATACTCAATTGTTAAAAGAAAGGCAAAAAAACATTATCAACATTATGTACACATGACAATGACAGTAAAGTGACTACAGTAGAAAAAGTGATTGAGTCAGTGATTGCCAGAACCCTTCTGTCTCTCACCTCCCTCACTCACAGTCTAGAGGACAGCCCAGGACAGAGCTGGACTTCCTAATTACCTTGTCTGGCTTCTTCCTCTTCCTCTCTGTGAGGCCAGCAGATGACACTGTACAGGATGGCTAATGACACCACGGAGTCACAGAATGTTCTCAGGAGTGGCCCCTTTACTTCGAACGACCTCAGTCTTCACAGAAGGTAGAATCTGCTCTCACCCTTCCTTCCTTCAAACTTCAAACACTGCCAGCTGTGTTTGACCTGTGCGTGTCACAATCCGGCCTCTGTGTTACTGTCACGAACGCTCGGATGAGGACCCAAATGCACAGCGTAACACAGCTTGACGGTGGTCAAAGGGTGGTTTATTCCAGGTTAGGCAGAGACAGCGTCAGGGACAGGCAAGGTTCATACACGAAAGACAGGATTAACAATACCGAGTAGTCAGGCGGAGAATTGTGGTCAGGCAGGCAAACAAGGTCGGTAACATGCAGAGCAGAAGATCAGGGCGGACAAGACAGGCAGGGATAGGCAGGCTCAGGGTCGGTGGTCAAAAACAGGGTAAACGAAACACGGCCGGACAGGATCAATGAACTGGGGAAAAACGGTAACACACGAACAACGATCTTGCAAAGGACTATGGGAACAGGTGGTGGCTAAATACACAGGTGAACTAATAGCAGATGAAGTGCAGGTGTGGATAATGCGGACCGGTACTGACAGGGAACAGCTGTGATGTGACGTAGCAGGAAGTCCTTTCAACATAAAAGCGGATCTAAAACCAGAACGTGACAACTGAACAGGAAGTATTACAAAAATAAAACAGAAAACAACAAGAGACAAAACCCAGATCGTGACAGTTACCATTTCCGGGTTTTTTTTGTGGTTATATCCAGTTTCTGGTTCACTATGTTTCTTTTGTACTTAACTTCCGGTTACTTGATTAGCTCAGCTGTTGCTAATTTACCAATGATAGTTGTATATTTAGCCACCAGTACTCACCTTAGCTCTCCACCAGATCGTTGTGTCTCGTACCTCATTCCTGCGCTATCTTAATCTGTCTGGCCTGTTGTTTTTGATGCCGCGTGGATTATTCTTACCTGTACCGTAGCGATACCTGTGTAGCCTGTTGCCGACCTGCCTGTCTCCGCCGCCGGTTCTGTGGCGCCAGCTGCGCGACTCAAAGCACCACAGCGTTTTTCTAGAGATGCAGGTGACTACAGAGCTTTTCTTACTCAATGCAAGATCTAGTTTGAGCTGCACCCTCTAGACTTCCCTACTAAGAGAGCCAAAGTGGATTATGCCGTCTCTCACCTAGCAGACGAGGCCCAATCATGGGCTACCGCCAAGTGGCAAAACCGCTCTGCGTGTTTGGGTGTTTGGGAGTGTTTGGGTTCCTTGCATGAACCCTATATTCTGTGCCATTATTTTCCCAGTAAATATTGTTATGGTTTGGCCTTCAGGCTGCCAGGGGGCACTCTCATCTGTGGTGTTTGGTCCTAGTGGTGTCTTTGTTTTATTCTTGTTGTTCCAGCTCTGGGATGTCACTTCCTGCTTTGTTCCATATTGTAATTGGGTTAATCATATTCACCTGTGTTTTGAGTTCCTCATTTAAGCTCTACATTGTGTCCAGTCATTTGTTGGTTCGTTATTGAATGTTACATGGATGTTACCTGTTACCTGGCCCTGTGGTTCTGTCTAGTCTCGTCCAGGTTTGTTCGTGCTGTGAAACTGTTTGTGGTGTCTCTTTTTAGATACAGGTGACAGCAGAGCTTTTCTTGCTCAATCCGAGATCCAGTTCGAGCTGCACACTCCAGACTTCCCTACTGAGAGAGCCAAAGTGGATTATGCCGTCTCTTACCTAGGAGGCGAGGCCGAATCATGTGCCACCGCCGAGTGGCAAAATCACCCTGTTTTTCACCCTGAAAAACACTGTAGAAAAGTAATAAAATCATCCATGTTTCTAAAAAGATTTGTGCACAATATAGGTTTGTCTGGCCAGACTGTAGGAAAACAAAACAAAACCAGACTATAGGAAGACTGAAACTTACTGAAACAGACTATCAATGACTATTAAAGGGAAGACGACTTCTGACCCCATGTGACGTATTTACCTACTTTGCATACTTTTAGAAAACTTTTTTTTATTCTGCCCATCATGTGCAGCAAACAGTGAACTTGGTACCCCCACATTCTAATGACACACTACATGTTTTTGTTTTTATTTTCATTTCAGAGGACGCTCTGACCCAACACTCAGCCTTACAGGAAGCCCTGCTTCCCTGTGGCTCACACACAGATATGATGTAGGTTTGATCAGAGGATGTGAACCAGTGGTCATCACACCTAAATCTGACCACAAACCATGTAAACAACAACACCCTCTGAAAGGAAGCAATAGATGGCGTTACTGCAGACACCACTAAGCTACTGAAACATTGGATGCTACAGGCCACAAAGAGAGCCTGTCTAAATTACAGTTTGTTCAGACAAAGGTTATTTTCTGGGTCATTGTAATTACAGCTGATGGCAAATCCATCTCACCCAACAGAGTTGAAGCAATTTGAAACCTGCCTAAACCGTGCACGTAAAAACAGCTGATGTCTTTTCTAGGTTTTTGTTCTTATTGTAGGACCTTCAGTCCTAACTTTACCTTCTCTGAGGTCCCACTCAGGGTTCTGATGCAGACGTCTTCATCGTCCACTTCTTGTCTCACCTGGACGTCTGAGGCTGAACAACGTTCACTGACCTCATGCTTGCTCTTCAGTCGGCTCCTACTTTGGGTCTTCCTGATCTGACCCTACGCGACCTTTCACTCAAACAGTGGATGAGAAATCAGGTTGTACGACTTCTGTTCTTTTGTCCTCACTGTGTCTTTGATTCTTTTGGAATAGATCACATCTTTCTACAGCCCGATGGCTTAGATGCAACACCACATTACTATCAAGAGGCCGTCTTGAAGTCTGGCTCTTTGCTAAGACACTGCTCTGCTCAGGCTGCAGAGTTGATCACATTGACTGAAGCTAGTAAACTAGCAGAAGGAGAGTCTGTTACCATCTACAGACTCCACAGATGCTTGTCACACGTTGGTTCTCTGTGGAAGCATGGGAAGCTTTGAAGTCTGATTGCAAACCTATCTTACATCATGATAAGGTTCTGCTTTGCTGGACGCTGTCCTGCCACCTACAGCTAATGCTGTTTGTAACTGTCCGACTCACAACCTCAGTGATGATTTTGTTTGTGCCGACATGCAGCTGCAGACGCTGCTGCGAAGGTCGCTGCCCGACAATTTCTGTAGTGGAAATTTTTTCCATAAAGAAGCAGATGAGAGAGTTGTCCTTTTGTGCGATTTATTGAAATAATAAAGAAAATAAAAATAATGGGGAAAGCAAATAAAAAGCATGGATGTTGATCGTGCACATCAACAAACCAAAAACCAGCTGGGGAGATCAGTGCACACACCACGAAGGTGTGATGCAAAGAGCCCACGATCCTCAAGTTGCTTCTGCCTTTTAGCTTCCCTGTCCGACTAGGGTGGAATGTCTTTCTAACCCAATCAAATTACATGCACCATCTCCTCCCTGTCGCAGTGTGTGTGAAGATATTTACATTCTCACACCTGCATTGCTGACGTCCAACTATCTGTGAGAAAGGAGCACCGAGTCTCAACAGAGACACAACTCCCTGACATTGGGTTTGGGAGCTAGAGTTGAGAGTCTATCAGGCAGAGACAACCATTGAACAATCTAGGTGAAATGTCAAATGCATACAGTAAGACAAAACATAAGATATTAATTGCAGAACATAAGTCATAAATCATATAATAACTGCATAGAAGTAAGGAAGAGACATAGAAATAAGGAAGAGACAATTAGAAATAAGGAAGAGACAATTTTTCCCATAACAGTAGATAGTAGCAGACTTCCCTTCAGCCAATTTACAGGCTTCGGTCAATGCAATCAACTCCGCAGCCTGAGCAGAGTAATGTCCTGGCAAAGCACCAGACTGTAAAACAGTATGAGAGGTGCAGACTGCATATCCAACCTGACAGTGGCCCGAAGCAGGGTCTCTAGAGGCGGAGCCATCAACAAAGAGGTCACAGTTAGGAGTTGGCACCTCCGACAGATCTGGGCGCGGAGTGCAGACCTGGTTCAAGACCCAAACACAGTTGTGAGGCTCGCCATCGTCAGGGCCTGGAAACAAAGTGGCTGGGTTAAGCACATTGTACCTTTTGACAGTGATGTTTGGCATTTCCAGTAAGATGGTGTTGTATCTAAGCCATCGGGCTGTAGAAAGATGTGATGTTTTTTGTTCCAAAAGGATCAAAGACACGGCATGAGGAACCAGCAGGGTGACATCAGAATAGCCAACAATGTCACGTGATGCCAGCACGGCTTTCTCTGCCGCAGCCACTGCTCGGAGGCATCGTGGGAGCCCCGCAGCGACTGGGTCAAGTTTAGCAGAGAAATAGGCTACAGGGCGTGGACGCCCTCCGTGATCCTGTAGAAGGACAGAGGTCATACAACCTGATTTCTCATCCACTGTTTGAGTGAAAGGTCGCGTAGGGTCAGGCAGACCCAAAGTAGGAGCCGACTGAAGGGCAAGTTTGAGGTCAGTGAACGCCTGTTCAGCCTCGGATGTCTACATGAGGCGGGTGGTGGATGCAGAAGACGTCTGCATCAGAGCTGTAAGGGGAGCCTCCAAGACAGCGCAGTTAGGAATGAAATTCCTGCAATAAGAGCACATGCCTAAAAAGGACATAAGCTGTTTGTATGTGCTCGGTTTTGGCAGGTTCTGAATAGCTTCAGCTCTTTTAGGTGAAATGGATTTCCCTTCAGCGGTGATGATGTGAACTAGGAAGGTAACTTCAGTCTGAACAAACTGTAATTTAGACAGACTTGCTTTGTGGCCTGCTGCATGCAGGTGTTTCAGCAGCTTGATCGTATCTGCTGCGCAAGTTTCCTGATCCTCACTGCAGATCATCAAGTCGTCAACGTACTGCAGCAGGGCGGTGCCTGGGGACAAGACAAGATCATCCAGGCTGTCTTTCAGTGCCATATTGTAGATTGTAGGGCTTTCTGAATACCCCTGGCACAGTCTGGTAAAAGTGTATTACTTTCCGTTAAATTCAAAAGCAAACCAGAATTGACTGTCTTTGTGGACGGGCACGCTGAAAAAAGCATTGGCCAAGTCGACTACTGAAAAAATTTTTGCCTTGGGCGGAACCTGAGAAAGAATGGTGTAGGGGTTTGGTACCGTAGACGCGTGGTTGGACCGCCGCATTTACTGCTTGCAGATCCTGGACAAACCTCCCTTCTGTTGGCTGTCCTTTGTCTCTGATTTTCTTAACTGAGTGGAGTCCTCACTGGAGAGTTGTCACATGGGACGATGACTCCTGCTTTCAACAGAGAGTTAAACACCGGTGTTATTCCTTCAATTGCTTCTCTCTTTAAAGGGTATTGCTGTTTGCATGGTCTGTAGTCAGATTTTGGCGTGATGACCACTGGGTCACACCCTTTGATCAAACCTACATCATATTTGTGTGTGGCCCACAGGGAAGCCGGAACTTCCTGTAAGGCTGGATACTGCGTCAGAGCGTCCTCTGACGAAAACACGTGTTGTGGAGTGTGTGTGGAATGTTGTGGTACCAAGTGCACTGTACGCTGCGCATCAAAGTTAGACAGAAAAAGTTTTTTGTAAGCATGCACGGTAGGTGAATACATCACAGAAGTCGTTTGCCAGTCTCCTTCCCGTTGACATCTGTCCACGAAAGGACCCAAGTCCTGCCATCTGTCTCCATCATGTTTTGACAGAAGGACATGTGGATCTGTAGAATAAGCATCAAAGAATCTTTCTTGTTTGTTACTGAGAGAAATCGCAAGCGCAGACCTATGTTCATCCCAAAATAGAGAGGTTGAGGTCAGTTTGTCCGCATGTGTGCGTAACCATGATTTTTCAAACTTCTCATCAGGACCAGTGGACACATGTGCTGTACAAGACAGGTCAGATGCGTCTCCAAAGGTCGCGTTTTGTGGGGAAACAAGCTGTCGAGCAGCCTGTATGAGGGCCTCAGTTACAGCCTCTCCCAGCAGCCACTGATAAGAATAGAGCAGCGGCTCTGAGCTGAAATTAACACAAACAAAGAAAAATTATTTACATTGTCCGTGGTTGTGACCTGCACTCCCTCCGGAGTGGAAATCAGGGAAATACCTAAACTACACATGAGATCTCTCCCACCTTAGTGGGAACAACCTGTACGAAGATTTAGAAACATCGTAGCACAGGAACAGCTGTGGTTAGAGTCGCTAATGATCTTCTCTTAGCTTCTGACAATGGTCTAGTTTCTGTCCTTGCTCTGTTAGACCTTAGTGCTGCATTTGATACAATTGATCATAATATTCTATTACAGAGACTAGAACATAGAATCGGAATTAAAGGAACAGCACTGGGATGGTTTACATCCTACTTGTTGAACAGATTCCAGTTTGTTCATGTTAATGAGTAATTCTCCACATGCACAAAGATTAGCTATGGAGTACCACAGGGTTCTGTGCTTGGTCCAATTCTGTTTAGCCTATACATGTGTCACGGAACGGCAGAGAAAGGACCCAAATGCGCAGTGCAGACGCAGCAGACGGGAGGTATGAGTAAAGGGATATTTAATACAAGAGTCAAGGTCACAGACAGTCCAATTCATACACGGGTAAGCACGGGTTCACAGCACACAGGGGATAGGCGTAATCGGGTCCAGTAGCAGGCGTAGGTCAATACCAAAAAGCTCAGATCACAGAGACAGAATCGGCAGGCTTAGACAGGTCCAAAAACAGGCAAAATTCAGCAACAGATCCAGAGATTTACGATACCGGTCGGGATCAGGCGAAAAGCGATGGTCAGAGATACGGAACAGGATCGGTAACAGGATAAGCTGAACAAGACGATGCTGGAGCGTGCGGTCATAGACTTACTCTACTGGTCAAAGGGGCAAAGCGTCAAAATCTGCCCTGACCAGATCAGAATCATCTGAATGACACTGTGGAACTGTGCAACATGTCACTAGAACAAATAACTGACCATGTGATTCATGCTGTTGAGCTGCGCAAGGAGCAGGCAAAGAAGGCAGAGAAAGACGCAACACACCAGCAACAGCGAAAAGAGGGGGAGATGGGTGTGGGGATGGGTAGCAGAGCCAGTCGGGAACCTGGCTCTGCGGACCTTGGTGCTCTGCTTCCCAACTATACAGTATTTCTCCACATTCATCCACTTAGGTCTGAGAGGGGCGTCCTGCTGATGGAGGGACCGGGGCTACCGGGAAGTGGTTCCGTCCCTTCCAAGTGGGATGCTCTGCAGTTTTAATTGCATTAGCCATACAGACTCGTCCAGGAATCTGGGGGATCCTTCCGGGGGGGGGGGTAGTAGACAGAGCCTTCCCATTGATGGCTCTGTCTGCTGGACCCCTCGGAGAATTGGCTATCTCCCAAAGTTCCTCATACTTAGCCACATACACATACATTTAGGGCCGGGAGTGGGCTCTTTCACTGGGGCCTGTGGCTGAAGCCAGTTGTGGCCTCGCCCACTGGCCCTGGTGGAGAGATCACCACCCAGTGAATAGTGTGGGTGCGAGAATGTATCTGGGAGTGCATTGGTTCATGTATGATTGACTAGTTTGTTGTGAGAGAGTTTATGGTGTGTGTGTGTGTGTGTGTGTGTGTGTGTGTGTGTGTGTGTGTGTGTGTGTGTGTGTGTGTGTGTGTGTGTGTGTGTGTTGATGTAATGATGTGTGTTGTACGTGTGGGTGGGTGTATGCGTCTGTGTTTGTGTGAGTTGGTATGCGTGTGGTGCGGTTGGAGTGTGGGGGTCCGGTTTTCCGCCCGGGGTACGATGATTGTCTGCCTGGGTGGTCTCTTTTCTGTTGACCCCCACCAAATGCTGGCCTTGTGCTGCAGGCCGGTGTGGTGCCAGGGGATGAGGTCGGGCCGATGGGGTAGGCCCCGCTCCGCTCGTGTGGGGGTGGTGGACTGGGGGCGGGCCCCACTCTGGGCGCGGGGGCATCTCCTGGCGGGCTCCCTACGGACCGTGGGTCCTCGGGCTCCACTCTTTCAGGCCGACCCTTTCGCCGGGGGGAGTGTTTGCCCCTGGTTCTCATGGGGCGGACAGCGTTAACCCAGACTGGTCCACTCTGATCTCGAGTGCTGTCTCTGTGGCTGCTGCAGCTCTGCCTGGGGGGCTCTGTGTGGGCGGCTTGGGTCGCAACACCTCTCCTCCTGGAACTGAAGGTGTGTGGGTGTCACGTCCGGGCTTGACAGCCGCCCTTTTACTCTGAAAGGACTTCCTGTTACACACCACTTACTCAGCTGTTTCCTGTCTGTACCGGCAGTTATTACCCACACCTGCATCTCATCTGCCATTAGACTACTCCGTACTTAAGATCCACCTCTCACACCTGTTAGCCGCCAGATTGTTGCGTGAGATCACCACTTTCCAGCGTTCCTTGACTAGTCTTGTTGTGTATCGTGTATCCCATTCTGACCTCCGTTTCTGAGCCTGCTTGATCCCTGTCTGCCTTGTCTGCCTTGGTTGCTTGTTACTGCCTGTTGCTGACCTTGCCTGCCCGACCACGATTCGACGCCTGACGTTTTAGTATTATACTTACCTCTCGTGTATGACCTTTGTCTGTTCCTGACGACGTCTCTGCCTGATCCCGTTTTACCCGCTTGATCTCCTGTGTATGACCCTGCCTGGATTTGACGCTGTATACTGGAATAAACTGCACTCTTAACATCAAAAACCTTGTATTGTGCTGTGCATGTGGGTCTGCCATCTACAACGCCCTGACAGAACAATCTGGCCAGAAATGGACCCAGCCAGCATCGAGAGCCTCCGCGCTGCGCTCTCCGTCTAGGAGCAACGGCTCAGCGAGCAGGAGGAAAGGACCAACTCCGCGCTCCAGAATCTGGCGGAGTGCGCCCGCCGTCAGGAGAACGCAGTGGCGGGACTCGTGGAGGCGGGGCCGCCTCGCGTCAGGAAACTCCGATGGCACCGCGCCGATCCAGGTTTCAGCGACTGCAGCAGCGAGTGCACCTGCGGCGACTCCGCCGCCTCTCCCTCCGGCACCCGACGCACGCCTCGGGGCGCCTACCCGTTTTTCCGGTGAGTCGGGCGACTGCCGGGCATTTCTCACACAATGTGAGATTCACTATGAACTGCACACTCCCGCGTTCCCCACCGAGAGAGCCAAGGTGGCGTACGCAGTTTCGCACCTGACCGGGGAAGCGGCGGCATGGGCAACGGCAGAATGGCAGAACGGTTCAACCTGCATGTCGTCTTTTAGAGCTTTCTCAATGGCGTTGAAGCAGATCTTTCAGGAAATCACGCCTGGAAGGGAAGCGGCGCAGAGGCTCGTGAACATTCGACAAGGAGGGAGGACCACGGCCAAGTACGCGATCGAGTTTAGGACCCTGGCAGC
Source organism: Betta splendens (assembly GCF_900634795.4). NCBI lineage: Eukaryota > Metazoa > Chordata > Actinopteri > Anabantiformes > Osphronemidae > Betta > Betta splendens. Next base: position 10,771,830 of record NC_040892.2, on the reverse strand, counting down.
GGAGGCCGGGTGGGACGCGACCGCCTTGGGTGACGTGTTCATCCGCGGCCTCTCGCTGCGCGTGAAGGACTGCCTGGCGGCGCGGGATCTGCCGAGCGACCTGAACGCATTAATAGCACTGGCCATCCAGGTTGATCGACGACTGGGGAGCAGCGAACGTGAGCACCGCGGTAAGGCGGAAATCCCCACCAGAGGGCAGTGTTTCACCGATGGAAGTTCCCCCTCGCGGGGCCCAGGTACGCCGCTACCACCAGAGGAACCCATGCAGCTGGGACGCGCGCGTCTCACCGATTCAGAGAAGCGACAACGCCGCTTCCAGGGGTTGTGTTTGTATTGTGGACAGCACGGACATTTCGCCAGTAAATGCCCGCTAAAAGACCTGGCTCACCACGAGCACGGAGGATCGTGGTGAGCCTAACCATGTTTGGTAGCGCCTCCACCCGTTCACTGCCTACAGTCATGCTCTCGTCCAGCTCTCATTCTCTCCAGCAGGCGGTTCTCATCGATTCAGGGGCCGATGCCAGCCTGATGGACGCCAGGTTGGTGGAGAGGATGGGCGTTGCCATCTCCCCTCTCGCAGCGCCGGTGGAAACCACAGCACTGGACGGCCGCAAACTATGGAAGGTGACCCACCACACAGAGGCCGTCACCATGGAGTTTGCAGACGGTCACACGGAAAGCATCCATTTCTTGGTGGTGGAGGCATGCTACCACCCGGTGGTGTTGGGCCACACGTGGCTGCGCCGGCACAACCCCAGGCTGGACTGGAGAAGCGGTGAGGTAAGCGAGTGGGACATGGACTGTAGGAGCACTTGTTTTCAGCCCTTGGTGAAGGCGGAGGAACCACCGACCGGGACTGGTCAGGAAAGAGTGGACCTGACAGGAGTGCCGGCCTGCTACCATGATCTCGCCGCTGTATTCAGTAAGTCCAAGGCCATGTCCCTGCCACCCCACAGAGCCCACGACTGTGCCATAAACCTAAGGCCCGGTTCCAACCCCCCCAAGGGGAGATTGTTCCAGCTGGCTCCAGCCGAAAGACAGGCGATGAGGGAGTATCTGGACTCAGCGTTGGCTACCGGCATCATCCGGCCATCCTCCCCGGCGGGGGCGGGGTTTTTCTTCGTGGGTAAGAAGGATGGCACCCTCCGACTGTGCATTGATTATTGACATCACCATTCGGGACTCGTACCCTCTTCCCCTCCTCCACTCCGCGTTTGAGCTGCTGTCGGGAGCTAAGTGGTTCACAAAGCTGGATCTACGGAACGCATACCACTTGGTTCGCATCAGAGAAGGGGACGAGTGGAAGACGGCATTCAACACCCCGAACGGCCACTATGAATACCTGGTGATGCCGTTCGGCCTCACCAACGCTCCCGCCGTCTTCCAGTCTTTTGTTAATGAAGTATTAGGCCCAATGATTAATAGATTCGCATTTGTGTATCTTGATGACATCTTGATCTTTTCTAGTACGGAGGAAGAACACAAGAGCCATGTCCGCCAGGTTTTGAAGAAACTTCTAGAACATCGTCTCTTTGTAAAAGCCGAAAAATGTGAGTTTCACGTCAGCATCGTGTCATTTTTGGGCTTCATCATGTCGCAGGGCCGGATCCAAATGGACCCGGCAAAAACCAAGGCGGTAGAAGATTGGCCGATGCCCCAGTGTCGGAGGGACGTGCAGCGCTTCCTAGGGTTTGCCAACTTCTACCGTCGCTTCATCAGACGGTTCAGCAGCATCGTAGCCCCCCTGCACAGACTCACCTCTCCGAAGGCTCCGTTCCAGTGGTCGGAAGAGGCAGAATCAGCCTTCCAGCACCTCAAGCGGAGTTTCACCACCGCTCCCGTGCTCCGCATGCCAGACCCAGAGTGCCTCGGATTCGGGGGTAGGAGCGGTGCTCTCCCAGCGCGACCCAGCCGGAGGTAGGCTACATCCCTGTGCATTTATGTCCCGCAAATTATCTCCAGCGGAACGAAACTACGACATCGGGAACCGGGAGCTGCTAGCTGTTAAGACAGCATTGGAGGAGTGGAGGCACTGGCTGGAGGGGACGGCGCAGCCTTTCTTGGTCTACACCGACCACAAAAACCTGGAATACATAAAGACCGCGAAGAGGCTAAACTCCCGCCAGGCCCGCTGGGCGCTGTTCTTCAGCCGCTTCCATTTTCATCTGTCATACCGCCCAGGTTCAAAGAATACGAAACCGGATGCTCTCTCCCGTCTCCATGACCATCTAGACGCCCGGTGGAACCGGAGCACATCCTACCGGCAGGGTGCCTGGTGGGGGCAGTGACGTGGCCGGTGGAGAGACAGGTCCAGGAAGCCACCCAGGGACTCCCCAGACCTCCTGCATGTCCCCCCAACCATCTGTTTGTTCCCCCAGGTCTTAGAGGGGAGGTTATCCATTGGGCCCACGCATCTGCCATCAGCTGCCACCCCAGGGCACCCCGCACCGCGTTCAGGGTGGGCAAGCGATTCTGGTGGCCGTCAATGAAGTCGGACGTCCGGGAGTACGTGGCCGGGTGCCCCACGTGCTCGATGCACAAACCGTCCCACCAGCGACCCGCCGGCCTCCTGCGACCGTTACCAGTCCCACATCGGCCATGGTCGCACGTGGCATTGGACCGTGGGCCAGTTCGTGTCACGATTCTGGAGGGAGTTCTGCTCACTTCTGGGGGCAGAGGTCAGCCTCTCCTCTGGATACCACCCGAAGACCAACGGCCAAACGGAGAGGGCCAACCAGCAGTTGGAGGTGGGACTACGGTTGTTGGCGTCGAAGAGCCCCGGGACGTGGTCCCGGAAGTTAATATGGGTCGAGTTCGCCCACAACACCCTGCCTTGCGCCTCCACGGGTTTGACACCATTCCAGTGTGCTTATAGCTTCCAGCACCCTATGTTTCCATCCTTAGAAATGGAGGTCCACGTCCCCTCGGCCCATGCATTCTTGTGGCGGTGCCGACAGACGTGGCTCAGAGCCCGGAGGACGATGCTCCAGGCCCAGGCCCGCTACAAGGAGGCAGCAGACCGCAAAAGGTCCCCAGGGCCCACGTATGAAGTGGGCGACCAGGTCTGGCTATCCACGAAGGACCTGCGGCTCCCGGGATCACCACGTAAGTTGACTCCACGATTCATCGGTCCGTACAGTGTCGCTCAAGTGATTAACCCCGTGGCCGTGAGACTCTCGTTACCCAGGTCCAAAAGTGCACCCTACCTTCCACGTCAGCCGGCTCAAGCCCCACCGTCCCAGCCTCCACCTCCGCCCCGGGTGGTGGACGGCCACCCGGTCTACTCAGTGCGGGACCTCCTCGACTGCAGGCGCCGGGGCCGCAGGTTCCAATACCTGGTCGACTGGGAAGGCTACGGGGCGGATGAGAGGACCTGGGTCCCGGCCCGAGACATCCTGGACCGCTCGCTCATCCGGGACTTCCATCGGGCACATCCGGAGGCTCCCGCCCCGGACGGGCTCCGCCGGGACGCAGGGGCGGCGACTGGGACAACGCCGGGATCCGGTCCCTCCTCCTGATCCACCCTCCACCCGCCCTGGTCGGGGGGGGGGGGCTCCCCGAGGGCGCCGTGGTAGACGCCCTGGGGGGGGGGGTACTGTCACGTCCGGGCTTGACAGCCGCCCTTTTACTCTGAAAGGACTTCCTGTTACACACCACTTACTCAGCTGTTTCCTGTCTGTACCGGCAGTCATTACCCACACCTGCATCTCATCTGCCATTAGACCACTCCGTACTTAAGATCCACCTCTCACACCTGTTAGCCGCCAGATTGTTGCGTGAGATCACCACTTTCCAGCGTTCCTTGACTAGTCTTGTTGTGTATCGTGTATCCCGTTCTGACCTCCGTTTCTGAGCCTGCTTGATCCCTGTCTGCCTTGTCTGCCTTGGTTGCTTGTTACTGCCTGTTGCCGACCTTGCCTGCCCGACCACGATTCAACGCCTGACGTTTTGGTATTATACTTACCTCTCGTGTATGACCTTTGTCTGTTCCTGACGACGTCTCTGCCTGATCCCGTTTTACCCGCTTGATCTCCTGTGTATGACCCTGCCTGGATTTGACGCTGTATACTGGAATAAACTGCACTCTTAACATCAGAAACCTTGTATTGTGCTGTGCATGTGGGTCCGCCATCTACAACGCCCTGACAGTGGGCTCCCTGGCTGCTACGATTCTTCCCTCTGCTTGTTGGATGGGCGTAGTGGCCGAGCCCCTCACATCACCCTGGCTTCCATAAGTGGCATTGTTCATGCACCAATGTCTGCCTCACCCTTTGGGTGAATAATATCAAGCTACAGCCTTACTAACCTTGTAGTGGGACACTCAATGCCTGAACATGTTAAGGGCGAGGGTCAAACTAGACTTCACGATATTCTAAAACACGCTCCTTGAGCGGGGAGACAAACTACAATGGCCTACAAACTGAACTGGAGGGAGGACCCAAATGCACGACCCACAGACAGGACTGACAATAAGTGATTTAATAAATAAATAGAACATACAGACTGAGAACAATACAAACTAAGGACGCTGCGACTGCAGGATAAGCCAGAAACAAAAAATGCAAACTAACACATTTAACTCACAGGTAAACTAAAGATCACTGCAGAGCAGGAAACTAAGTAGCCATACTAAAACACAAAACATGCAAACAACAGTATCCAACACAAACAGTGAACAAACACACAAACCTGGACAGAGCACAAGAGCACGATGACACTGCAACACGTAACAAGTAACCCATAACCAGTAACACGTAACGAGTAATAAGTAATGCACCAACAAAGACTGTGCACAAATTGAGACCTTAAATACAAGACAAGACAGGTGAACCCAATCAAACTAATACAGGAAACATAAGACAGGAAACAAGGACACAAAACCAAAAGGGTGAAACCAGGCTGCCCCTGGTGGCGTGGAAGCCGAGTCACAACAGAACAGGCTTTCCAAATCCAACTGTAAGTATGACTGATACTTATCACTACCAATATCAATAATGTGTGAATATGGAAATTGTGGTGTTGTATGTCATGACTTTTATTAAGTAGTATGGGATATGTATAATAATGCACATATGTATGTATATTGTATGTATATGTTTGTATGAGTATGTGCACACACCTTAACACTATTATTGGTATTAGTATTAATCTCCAAGGTAAACCACAGTACAACAGTTTTTTAGTTATGAATGTGTTAGCCTAAGGTACATCCCTGCTTATTTATTTTGCTTCGATTGTTTACTTAACAAATTTGCTTGGTTTCAGCAGCTGGTTGCACCCCTACACCCCCCCCTCCCGCATACACACCCTAAAGCAGAAACTTAACCTGTCCACCAACACAACAACATCACACATATTTGGGATTAGCTAATTAAACCATTAAATAAACCATAAATCAAGAAGAGTATATATATTCTATATATACTCCTCTGGTTAAAGCAAAGCTGTCCATCACAATATGGCATTCAGCGTAAGATATGCTGCTTGTTAAACTGCTGGACAGAACAAAAAGAAAAAAAAATTCTCAGGAGGCTGGATGTCGACATCGTGTAGGTGTGGTTTCCGAAGAAACATACAAGTTGTCAGTTTTACCTAGAAACTGTCAGAATATGATTTCTACATTTCTTCCCTAGAACACCCATTTGTTTTTCTCCCTGTCTTTCAGTTTACATACCTGTGTCACTACGTGTTTCAAGATAGAGTGATGCCCTTAAGTCTGGTTTCTGGTAAATATGGATTAAAGTCAGTTTCAGTAATGTAGATAGCGGATGGTCAGTCAGTGAAGCTTTTTATGAAGCATAAAATATGATTTCATAGCATTAATTTGAGGTAATTATGTTACATGCAAGGCAAACTGGGACTAGAACTGCACTCGCCATGAGCGTGGAAACAGGCTGCTAAAGCCTACAAACAAAACCAGAGCAAAGGACCCAAATGCACAACCCATAGACAGAACTGACAATCAACTGTTTAATAGATGAACAAATAAACACAAAGAGAAATACGAACTAAGGGGACTGCAAATGCACGATACAAATAACTAGAAACACAAAAGTAACACATATAGCAGACAATCTGGCAAACAGAACAGGTGAGTACTGGATCTTAAATGACTGAGCTAATAACTAATTGAACACAATTGAGAATCCCATGACAGAAAGTAAAGCATGAATTGACTGGAACTGAAACAGGAACTAAACAGGAAGTTGTCAAACGAGGTTGGCGTTGTCTCCTCCAGACCACCAGGAAACACAGCTGGCATGATTCTTTTCGGACCACCAGAAAACAAGGTTGGTGTGGTCTCCTCCGGACCACCAGGTGTCATGATCCGGGGTCTGGGGTATTAATCCTGTTTTATTTTGTAGTCATGTCCGGGTTTTCGTTTCTCCATGTTTATCTCACGCTTTACCTCCAGTTATCTGATTTCTCAGCTGTTGTGCATTAGCCATTATCATTTGTGTATTTAGTCTTCAGTGTACGCCCTAGGCCAGTTCGTAGCGTCTTGTACCTCGTTCCAGCATTGTTTCTGTCAGCCTTAGTAACCGTTTCGAGCCTCTTGGATCACCCTTATCTGTACCGTAGCCTCATGTTAGTCTGTTACCAACCAGCCGGTTTTTAACGCCGCCTTTTGCCTGTTCACTCGCTGCTCACAAAAGAAAAGGAAAGGTTTTCAAAAAAACTAATTTTATTATACATTTCAATTAATTCGCCAGCGATAAAAATCAACTACTAAAATAAACTAAAAACAGGCAATGGTTAATAGAAAAATGAATCAAATTCGAACCACACCAGGCATGGGAAAAAAAATAATCAAAAATCAAAACCAAACCACACCATGCATAAGAAAGCAAATAAATAATACTGGTGGAGGTGTTTGAGTCACTGATCTGAGATCACCTTCATGAGCGTTTGAGGGTAGGGATGGAGTCTTTTTGCGTATGTCATGAATATTCAGTTTTCCACTGGGCGAACATTTACAGTAACATTTATGTATAATATTTAGATTTACATTTAACATTTATATTTATAGCAATTCACATCTGGACTGAGGTAACCTAGCCTACATGTGAACCTAACTCCCTCATTGAAGAGCCTCAGGCCCCAATTGGCGCCAACATCTCACATGTCCATATCAAAGAACCATGAGCCCACTTTATTGATCTACCTGTAAATCTCACAGGATTCCACCTCTGCTTATCATGCCAAAAGGACAGCCTGTCACATTTTATCACCGCAAAGCCGTCTCTCCTGAACTGGGACCACCAGCCATAAAATGTGGAATGTGCTTGTTAAGAGAACGAACTAGGTTTATTAAACATAAACCAAAACCGGAAGGCAAAACTGTGAGTCGGGCAGGCAATAGTCAAACCAGTGAACACCATTCCTAGTAGAGGTACAGGCAGGGACAAGGCAGAACGCAGTCAAAAACAGGCATGAGTCAAAATCATGGACTTCCATGAAAATTGCTTGAAGGCTGACAGATCGGGTGCTCGACAAAAACTATCTGGCAAACGGAACAGGTGAATGCTGGGGCTTAAATGCTGAAAACTAATTACTGAATGGAAACAGCTGGTAAACACCTGAGAACTAAACAGAAACAGCTGACAGGGCACGTGATCAGAAACACAAAACAAGACCTAAAAACCCGGAGGAACCAAAACAGGAAATGTCAAAATAAACACAGGAACTGGAAAACAAAAAGTCCAAACCGTGACACCTTTGTGTGAATGTATGAAACTGAAATAAAGATACTCACCTTCTTTAATTCTTTTAATCTGTGCAACATACACCACCAAAACAGGAAATGTCAAAATAAACACAGGAACTGGAAAACAAAAAGTCCAAACCGTGACACCTTTGTGTGAATGTATGAAACTGAAATAAAGATACTCACCTTCTTTAATTCTTTTAATCTGTGCAACATACACCACCAGCTAAATTATGTTTCCGCAATATTGTATTGCATTTTAAGTGTTACAATTGTTTAATAAGTAATGTCTACATTAAGCCATTTATAGTTTGATTTTGCTTGCAATTATTATTTGTGTATTTTGAAGTGTTTACTTAATGTTACATAGGGACAAGACCATTCACCATGAATAACATTTCATTTGTTACTGTAGTATATTTACGTACCATATCAATTATTATTATTAGTATTATGCTGTTTCTACTGAATCAACAATTTGTTCTGGTCATGTTAACAGGATGACTGTTCTATAACCCTTGTATTTTGGCAGAGTCGTTGTCTAAGGAATGTCTGGGATGGATTCCAGGAAACAGACATTTACTTTTGAGTAAACACTTATTGTTGGCCAGTGGTATCTGTCATGTTTCACGCCATGTGTCACGCCACATCCTGTTTTATTTTGTTAAACTTCCTGTTCAGTCAGTTGTCACTCACCGGTTCCCAGTATCCACACCTGTTACCAGTTAGTAGTCAGCACCAGTATATAGCCCCACCGTTCACAGACTCATGTTGCCAGATTGTTAGTTCCGAACTCTTTCCAGCATTTCATGTACAGCTTCTCGTGTTTTGGCCCTGATCGCCTTGACTATTGTTTCCTGCCTGAACCTCGTGTGTACCGCCGCCTGTGAGAGAACCGTGATTGACTATCTGACCGTGAGTTTGCTTAATCCCTGCCTGTACCTTTGCCGAGACCTCCTGTGTAACGAACCCTGCTTGAATACCGGACTAGAGATTGCCTGCTTCCTTCAAATAAACCTGTGTTTAACCATCATTGTGCTTCTGTGCCGTGCATGTGGGTCCGATGCCTGCCCAAGTCTGACAGAACAATCTGGCCAGAAATGGACTCCGCCGGTGCAGAGAGCTTCCGAGCACAGCTCATGGCTCAGGAGCAGCGAGTAGCGGAACAGGAGGAGAAGACCAACGCCGCTCTCCAGAGGCTGGCCGAGTGTGTCCTTCAGCAGGAGACGGCGATGGCAGGATTGACCGAGGTGGTGAATCGTCTGACTCAGAGCCCAACGGGAGAGGCGAGGCTGACTCAGAGCGCCGCTGCCGCGACCGCACCCTTGGCCGCAGCGGTTCCCTTGGCCGTCGCCCTGGGCGCCCCGATACGGTTTTCGGGTGAGTCAGGAGACTGTCGAGCATTCCTCACTCAGTGTGAGATTCATTTTGAGTTACATTCACCCGCGTTCCCCTCGGAACGGGCTCGAGTGGCATACGCCATCTCGCATCTGACGGGGGACGCGGAAGCATGGGCGACAGCGGAGTGGCAGAACGGCTCCCCCTGCGTGTGCACATTCACTGCTTTCGCTACAGCGCTTAAACAGATCTTCCAGGAAGTCACCCCGGGGCGCGAGGCGGCTCAACGGCTGGTGAACATCCGTCAGGGCGGGAGATCGACTGCGAAGTACGCGATTGAATTCCGAACGCTGGCGGCGGAAGCCGGCTGGGACGCCACAGCACTGGGTGACGTATTCATCCGCGGACTCTCTCGGCGGGTCAAGGATTGTTTAGCGGCGAGGGATTTGCCCAGCGATTTGAACGCTCTGATCGCTCTGGCTATCCAAATTGACCGCAGGCTGGGGAGCACCGAACGGGAGCACCAACGAGAGGAGAGACTGCGGGAGGACCGTCGGCACCGCAATACGAGCCCCAGGAGGGGGTATCGAGAGCCCGGAGGCCAGACCGTCCCCCGGAACCCGGAAGTTGGACAGACGCCAGAGGAGCCGATGCAGATCGGACGCGCACGGCTCACGGAGGAGGAGAAGCGGCGTTGACGCTCCCAGAGACTTTGCATGTATTGCGGCCGGGCGGGGCATTTTGCCTTGCACATCCCGCTAAAAGACTTGGCTCATCGCTAGCGCGGAGGGTAGCGGTGAGCCGAACGATTTTAGGTAGCGCCTCCGCTCGCTCACTACCAACAGTGACATTAGTTTCCAGTACCCGGTCCGTCCAGCAGGCGGTTCTCATTGATTCTGGAGCCGATGCCAGTCTTATGGACGCAGGACTCGTGGAACGACTGGGCATCACGGCGCTTCCCTTGGCTTCCCCCGTGGAGACGGCAGCGCTGGACGGACGTCGGCTCTGGAGAGTCACCCACCGCACAGAGCCGGTAATAATGACTTTTGCTGACACTCACACCGAGAAAATTACATTTTTGGTTGTGGAGTCTTGCTACCACTCGGTGGTACTGGGCCTCACATGGTTAAGGCTGCACAATCCGACGCTAGATTGGCGCAGAGGGGAGGTGAGCCGATGGGACCCAGATTGTCTGAACACGTGCTTTCAGGCCTCAGTTTCCCAGCAGGCACCTGCGGACGCAGCGGCGACAGCCAATGAAGGGGTCGAGCAGGCCGATCTAACTGGAGTCCCCGAGTGTTACCATGACCTCCGCACGGTGTTCAGCAAGGCTCGAGCGACCTCTTTACCCCCCCATAGGAAACACGATTGTGCGATCAACCTGCGCCCAGGGACCACGCCACCCAAGGGGAGATTGTATCAACTCTCTCCCAAAGAAAACCGGGCCATGAGGGAATATTTGGACGCTGCGTTGGCATCAGGTATTATTCGCCCTTCATCCTCGCCTGCGGGCGCAGGGTTCTTCTTCGTGGGGAAGAAGGACGGCTCACTGCGGCCCTGCATCGATTACCGGGGTCTCAATGACATCACCATTAGAGACTCCTACCCTCTTCCATTACTTTCCTCCGCCTTTGAGTTGCTAGCAGGGGCCACTCACTTCACGAAACTGGATCTCCGTAACGCGTACCACCTGGTACGGATCCGAGAGGGAGACGAATGGAAGACGGCCTTCAACACCCCGAATGGACACTACGAGTATCTAGTCATGCCCTTCGGCCTTACCAACGCGCCAGCCATCTTCCAGGCCTTCGTGAACGAGGTATTAGGCCCTATGATTAATGACTTTGTTTTCGTGTACCTCGATGACATCCTGGTCTTTTCTCGCTCCGAGGAGGAGCACATAGCACATGTCCGCCTGGTCCTCAAGAAGTTGCTGGAACACCGGCTGTATGTAAAGACGGAGAAGTGTGAATTTCATGCGGACCAGGTCTCTTTTTTAGGGTTCATTGTCTCCAGGGATAGGATCGAGATGGATCCGGCCAAGACCCAGGCAGTCCAGGAGTGGCCGGTTCCGCAGAGCCGCAGGGAAGTGCAGCGCTTTTTGGGATTCGCCAACTTCTACCGGAAATTCATTAGGAGGTTCAGCAGTATTGCCGCCCCACTGCATGCACTAACCTCGTGTAAGACTGCTTTTCAGTGGACGGCGGAAGCAGAGGAGGCGTTTCAGCGTCTGAAACGCAGCTTCATCACCGCACCCGTGTTGCGGATGCCTGACCCTCAGCGGCAGTTTGTGGTGGAGGTCGACGCGTCCAACTCGGGAGTGGGGGCAGTGTTATCCCAGAGGGATCCCACAGACGGTAGGATCCACCCCTGCGCGTTCATGTCCCGCAAGCTGTCCCCCGCTGAACGTAATTATGACATCGGAGACCGAGAATTGCTTGCTGTTAAGGTGGCACTAGATGAATGGAGACACTGGCTGGAGGGGGCAGACCAGCCCTTCCTAGTGTACACTGACCACAAAAACCTCGAGTACCTTAGAACGGCCAAGAGGCTGAACTCACGCCAGGCCCGATGGGCACTGTTTTTCAGTCGTTTTAATTTCCATCTGTCATACCGTCCTGGATCTAAGAACGTGAAACCTGATGTCCTGTCTCGCCTGCACGACGCGCAGCAGGACCCAGCGGAACCAGAGCCTATCCTACCACCTGAATGTCTGGTGGGGGCAGTCCCATGGCCAGTGGAGCGTCGAGTACGGGAGGCCACCCGTAACCGTCCTGCTCCACGCGGCGTCCCACCCAACCGGCTGTTCGTGCCACCCGACCTCCGGGGGGAGGTGATCCAGTGGGCTCATGCCTCACTGGTAAGTGGGCATCCAGGGGTATCTAGCACCATGTTTAGGTTGGGAGAACGGTTCTGGTGGCCGACCGTGAAGAAGGACGTCCAGGAATACGTCGCAGCATGCCCCACATGCGCCATGGGCAAGTCTTCGCACCAGCGACCGGCCGGCCTGCTGCATCCCCTGCCGGTACCGCACCGCCCATGGTCGCACATAGCCCTAGACTTTGTTACCGGTCTACCACCCTCCCAGGGGAAGACAGTAGTTATGACGGTGGTAGATCGTTTCTCCAGGTTAGCTCATTTTATCTCGTTGCCCAATTTGACGTCAGCCAAGGCTACGGCCCAAGCTATGCTAGAACATGTGTTTAGGATCCATGGCTTTCCCACAGACATTGTATCAGACAGAGGGCCCCAATTCGTCTCGCGATTTTGGCGGGAGTTCTGTAATCTCATTGGGGCGAAGGTCAGTTTATCGTCGGGGTACCACCCCGAGTCCAATGGACAGGCCGAACGGGCCAATCAGCAGCTGGAGGTGGGACTGCGGCTCCTCGCCTCCAGAAACCCGGGGTCATGGGCCAGCAAACTAGTATGGGTAGAGTTTGCCCATAATACATTGCCTTGCGCCTCCACCGGACTAACCCCGTTTCAGTGCGCTTATGGGTTCCAGCCACCGTTGTTTCCGGCCTTGGAAGAGGAGGTTCACGTCCCGTCGGCGCACGCACTGGTTCGGCTCTGCCGCCTCACGTGGTTGCAGGCACGGCGCACCATGCTGCAGGCGCGGGACCGATACAAGTGGGCGGCCGACCGTAAGCGGACACCGGGCCCGGAGTACAAGGTGGGCGACCAGGTCTGGTTATCCACCAGGGACCTCAGGTTACAGGCCCAGACCCGTAAGTTGACCCCAAAGTTCATTGGTCCGTACACTATCTCACGCATCATTAACCCTGTTTCTGTGAGGCTCTCATTGCCCAGGACGATGAGGATACACTCTACCTTTCACATCAGCCGTCTAAGCCCTACCGATCATGTCCCATGATCCCTCCTCACCAACCGCCTCCTCCTCCACGGATCGTGGACGGAGGTCCTGCCTACACGGTCCGGGACCTCCGCGACTGCAGACGCCGGGGACGGGGCTTCCAGTATCTGGTTGACTGGGAGGGCTACGGGCCGGATGAACGTTCTTGGGTGCCGGCCCGGGACATATTGGACAAGTCCCTCATCAGGGAGTTTCATGCAGCGCATCCTGAGGCCCCGTCCCCGGACGGGATGGGGCAACACGACCGAGGTTCCGCAGACGAGGAGGACTCCGGCGCTGGTCCCTCCTCCTGATGTCCTCCCTCCGCCCACCCTGCTTCGGCATCCGGCCGAGGGGAGGGATTCGAGCCCTCCTCCTACGACCTCCCTCCACCCGCCCTGGGCGGAGGGGGGAGGGGCTCGTTGGCGCCGTGGAAGACGCCATGGGGGGGGGGGGGGGGGGGGGGGGTACTGTCATGTTTCACGCCATGTGTCACGCCACATCCTGTTTTATTTTGTTAAACTTCCTGTTCAGTCAGTTGTCACTCACCGGTTCCCAGTATCCACACCTGTTACCAGTTAGTAATCAGCACCAGTATATAGCCCCACCGTTCAGACTCATGTTGCCAGATTGTTAGTTCCGAACTCTTTCCAGCATTTCATGTACAGCTTCTCGTGTTTTGACCCTGATCGCCTTGACTATTGTTTCCTGCCTGAACCTCGTGTGTACCGCTGCCTGTGAGAGAACCGTGACTGACTATCTGACTGTGAGTTTGCTTAATCCCTGCCTGTACCTTTGCCGAGACCTCCTGTGTAACGAACCCTGCTTGAATACCGGACTAGAGATTGCCTGCTTCCTTTTGTACTTCATTGCTGAGCCTTTTTGTGTATGACCTGGACCGCCTGACCCTGCCTTGTCAAATAAACCTGTGTTTAACCATCATCGTGCTTCTGTGCCGTGCATGTGGGTCCGACACCTGCCCAAGTCTGACAGTATCAGGCCAGAAGTTAGAACGAAACCAGATTTCTAGCTGACGTAGGATCAGGGTCTATAAGTTTGTGCCTCAGCCTTAGACGGGCAAAGCCCCACGGACCGATGGACGACTTGTTGTCTGGGACGATGGGGTTCTCAGGCTGACACTCCTGCAGGAGACCAGGCGACCTCTCACCGCTGCTCTGTCCTTTCTTCCTTGCTGATAATATTATGTCACCACTTGTAATAAATTTAAGATTTATCTGTTAACGTTAACTACTGTAGTGGTGGTTTGAATTTGTCCATTTAAATCTGGCAGCTGTAAATTTATTACAGATGTGGCGTCACTGAAGGCAAAGAGGAGCCAAGTCTGTTAGTTTAGCTTGGAAAATGGATGGACATTCGGAACTTATCAGATGCTTCTCATGAGGGAAGCAAAGTTTGAGGAACTCAAACTCTTCACATGTTTAGTTTGTAAAGATATAATTAGTTCTTTTTTCTGTTGTTTTGAAAGTTTTATGAAAGTTTTATGAAAACTGATGCTTTGTGGTGCATTTAATTTACAACAAAAACAATTACTAACAAAAATTATTAATAGCCACAAGTTTAAGCATATTGACCTCAGTCATATTGTATTAAACCATCAAAAGAATGAACCAGTTTCACCACACGGGTTAGTACAGTATTTATCGATTTCTTTTCTTACTTTCACTTAGGCTTCATTAACGGCTCCATGTGTGCAGCACGCTGCAGGAGTATTGTTGGGTACAAAGTGTGCACTGAGCTGTGGCAGAATGGGTCAGCGCTGTGCCTGAAATGCATGGAGGAGTTTTGCGTTTGTGATTATGAAAAAATTGATACTTTATTTATTGTGTGATTGCTCCTTTTTATGCAATTTGTAAGTTAGTCATACAGTACCATTATGTGTTTTTCTTTAAACAAATTTTTTTGTATTCAGGAAAAAACTAAAAGGCTGTTGTTTGGAACTGTGTATTTCATGGTTAACAATGCTGGACAGCTAACACACTCACACTCACAGGACCTGTACCACCATCAGCCTCTCTCCCAGTGCTCTACCCCACTAAGGTGTTGTTTTACTTCGAGCATGTCTCTACCAGACCACAGCAGCCACAGGACAACATTCCTATGAATGATGAGTTTACTGTCATGGTTTTGTTCATTTACAGTATGTGCAGTATGTAGTTGCCACATCTTGACTGACTTGTGGCGGTAATATTTGTATAGGCCACTGGGCCTCAACCAAAGGATTTTTATTAATTACTCTGGGGATTGTAGAACACATAAATGACTGTGGAATAATATTTTGCGCACCTACAGAGGGTCAGCATATATTCTCCACTATGACAAACACGCGTTTGGGACGTACTTCTTGTACTGACCCCTTTGGTCTGACCCACATGGATATCTGTGACTCCCAGCTTAATGCCTTGATGATACCATGAACATGTATTGTGTAATGTGCAGAACTATGTTTATGAACAAGGTCTGCTAGCCTTAGAACTAGAGCAGGTGTAAATGTGTCTGGACACGCTGGTAACACAACACCTGGTTGTTTGGGTTGGCTGTCATCCAAAAGTAGTCAGGACCACAGCTTCCAGTAAGTCCAGTAGATTCATGCTAATACAGGTGATGTTGTGACTCAGCTTCCACGCCACCAGGGGCAGCCTGGTTACACCCTTTTGGTTTTGTTTCCTTGTTTCTGTCTTGTGTTTCCTGTATTAGTTTGATTGGGTTCACCTGTCTTGTATTTAAGGTCTCAGTTTGTGCACAGTCGTTGGTGCATTACATGTTACATGTTACAGTGTCATCGTGCTCTTGTGCTCCGTCCAGGTTTGTGTGTTTGTTCACTGTTTGTGTTAGGTACTGTTGTTTGCATGTTCTGTGTTCTTAGTATGGTTTATTTAGTTTCCTGCTCAGCAGTGATCTTCAGTTGACCAGTGAGTACTTCTGTTAGTTTTGTGCTACTTAGGTTTTGAGCTTAGCTACAGTTTGCATGTTTTATGTTTTAGGATGGTAATTTAGTTTCCTGCTCTGCAGTGATCTTTAGTTTACCTGTGAGTTATATGTGTTAGTTTGCATTATTTATTTCTTGCCTATCCTGCATACGCAGCATCCTTAGTTTGTATTGTCCTCTGTCTGTATGTTCTATTTATTTATTAAATCATTTATTGCCAGTCCTGTCTGTGGGTGGCGCATTTGGGTCCTCCCTCCAGTTCAGTTTGTAGGCCATTGTAGTCTGTCTCTCCGCTCAAGGAGCAAGTTTTAGAATACCGTTCAGTCTAGTTTGACCCTCGCCCGTAACAGGTGACAGGCTTTCACTGGTTTCAACAGAAGACCAGAAGTTCATAAACACTTCTGTTCTTCACCCATTTTACCCATCATAGAACACCAGCCATTTTTTGTTGGCTGTATTTTGTAAAAGTGAAAACTAAGCTGTCAATGAAAAATGTAGCACGGTAGTAACATCAAGTGCCTTAGTGTTAGTCATGAAAAGTCCATTATTCACCACCATCACACATTACCACACTCACCATGTAACAGATGTGGCACTCTAAGTGTCTGTACATACGTTTTCTTTCAGATGTTAACGAGTGGTGAAGAATACATTTCAGGTGGGATTACTTCTTCCTTACTGTGTATTGTGCTGTTTATAAATGTTATAAAGGACAGTTAAAAAAAAAGGTGTCAATTATTTCTAAACCAAAGAAATGGATGAGTTTCTTCTATTTTGCAAAAGTTGCAAATTGTGCAGTTGTGTGTTGAGTGTAACTGCTGGTTTAAGAAACTGCATTGAAACAAATGCCATTTTTGAAAGTGCTACAGTAGAATTTAGTGTAAATTTTACTGTAGTTTTCAGTGTTTTCAGTAAAAAACGAGAAAACCAATCCTTGTCTCGTTTTCCCAGCTTTTATTCTGGAGGGGGAAATCAAACAGTTAAAACATACAAGGACTGAAACACACTGACGTCTGAAAACCCAGACGTCAGTGTGCTGGTTCTGCTGTCGTTCAGGGAGCTGAACCTGATCAGACATGAGCAGCACAGTCTTCTCACGCTGCTCCATGTTTTCCATCCAACGCTCCAGAAGGTCCCAGCAGAGCAGCTCGCTGTCCTGAAGCTTCTGTTCATCTTTGACGGCCTGGATGAAAGCAGACTCTCACTGGACTTCAGCCACAGGGAGCTGGTGTCTGACGTCACACACACGTCATCAGTCAACGTGCTGCTGACCAACCTCATCCAGGGGAACCTGCTTCCCTCAGCTCTGGTCTGGATCACTTCCCGACCCGCAGCGGCCCATCAGATTCCTCCTACGTGTGTGGACAGGGTCACAGAAGTACGAGGCTTCACCGACGCACAGAAGGACAAGTAGTTCGGGAGGAGATACAGGCGCAAGAAGCTGTCCAGCAAAGTCATCTCACACGACAAGACGTCCAGGAGCCTCCACATCATGTATGAGATCCCAGTGTTCTGCTGGATCACTGCTACGGTTCTGGAGCACATGTTGACTGCAAGGCATAGAGGAGAGCTGCCCAGTACCCTGACGGACCTGTACTCACCTGCTGGTCTTGACCAAGAGGAAGAGAAACAAGTACCATGAGGGACATGAGACCAGTCCACAGGAGCTGACGGAGGCTGACAGGGAAGTTCTCCTGAAGCTGGGGAGGCTGGCGTTCAAACATCTGGAGAAAGGAACCATCATGTTCTACCAAGAAGACCTGGAGCAGTGTGGTCTAGACGTCACAGAGGCCTTGGTTCACTCAGGAGTCTGTACTGAGATCTTCAGGAGAGAGAGTGTGATCTTTAAGAAAACACTCTACTGCTTTGTTCATCTGAGCGTTCAGGAGTTTCTGGCTGCTGTTTACATGATGCACTGTTACATTAACAGGAAGACGGAGGAACTAAAGAACTTCATTAAATATTCTCGTAATTTGTCTCTGAGTAGGTTCCTGATCAAAGCCATGTATATATCCCTCCAGAGTCCAAGTGGCCACCTGGACCTGTTTGTTCGCTTCCTTCATGGCCTCTGTCTGGAGTCCAACCAGAGAATCTTAGGAGGTTTGCTGGGTCACACAGAGAACTGTCCAGAAACCATCCAGAGAATCATCAACAACCTGAAGGAGATGAACAGTGATAGAATCTCTCCAGACAGAAGCATCAACATCTTCCACTGTCTGATGGAGATGAACGACCACTCAGTCCATCAGCAGATCCAAGAGTTCCTGAAGTCAGAGAACAGATCACAGAGACTCTCCTTGATCCAGTGCTCAGCTCTGGCCTACATGCTGCAGATGTCAGAGGAGGTTCTGGATGAGCTGGACCTGAACCAGTACAACACATCAGAGGAGGGACGACAGAGACTGATTCCAGCTGTGAGGAACTGCAGAAAGGCTCAGTAAGTCCAACGTTAATGTGATCATTAATATTCTACAGCAACATGAAGCTGAAGCCTCAGTGTTAAAGAGAAACACACAGTTCACAGTGAAAACATCAACTACTTGCTGGTGTTCAGCTCTAAAGTTTGTCCTTATTCCTGTCTTTTTACCTGCTCAGCCTGATGAACACAGTGTGTGATGTGGTCAGAACAGAACAGAACAGAACAGAACAGAACAGAACAGAACAGAACAGAACAGAACAGAACAGAACACACGTGTTGAGTTACTGGATCAGCAGCTACAGTTGGTATGTGTTTACAGCTACAGTAATGGACTTGTGACAAACCAAACAGATCAACAAGATCATTAAAACCAACTTCGCATCAGGCGCCATGGAAACAAGTGTGAAGTCAAAGCAATGGGTCTTCAAAACAGGCAAAAGTGGAGAAGACAAACTGACCCCCTGACATTGTTACAACTAATAGGAGGTTTGTACATTAAACCACAGGCTAGCGTTGATTTTTGGGGACACAGGTTTTACAAGAATTAATATTAAGGCCGTTAAATTATTGACTGACCAAGAAGCCACTGATTTGGTTCCAGCTTCAAGTCTACTCCCAATCACGTTGTTCATTAAATTGAACCAGCACCTTGACACAGTGTTGGTTAGCTGCATTTTTCACGTCACTGATTTATTTGTATGTTGATCAAATTAAAACCTTTTTTTACATGTCACATTATTCTGTGATGGAGCTTTTATAGCGATGTGTGTCCAGTCGATTACATTAACTAAACTGGCTCTCGCTGAAAATTGTGCTTTAATGTTGAACAATTATGGCATCTTGATGTACTGTAACTTGTTGACAAACATATGATTGTATCCAACACAGTTGCTTTTCTCTGGAGAGAACTGACCTTTGACTTTACACTTGTTTCCATGGCGTCTGATGAGAAGTTGGTTATAATGGTCTCGTTGACCTGTTTGGTTTGTTTCAGCAGTGACTGTATAATTAGTCAATTAGTTGTTCTGCTCAGGGTCCTCTACATGACCAGTCTGTAGCTCCCTCTGGGGCCATTGTCCTGCTGGATTTCCCATTCTCCCTGCCCCAGCTCCTACTCATTAATTGATCATCTAATGGATCCTCTATCACTGCTAGAGCCGTCATTATAGAAGATCAGTTTTTATATTCTCATCTAATTGCAGATTAGAACAATTGCATGTGGCTGTATATTAATTGTTTACTGATTTTCTGTAAATAATGATCGTCTTCACATGTTTAACAGTTTTCCAGTTTCACCTCTTAGTGTCACCACTTGACCAATAGCTGTAGAAAAGTACTTACACCAGCCACGGAGCTACTGTAGACCTACGCACATTTCTATGGTCACACTATTATTGACACATATGAACATTTGCAAGGACAAGGACTTAGGCTAAGTTTCTTAATCCATGAGGCACCCGCAAGCTACTGTCAGAGGTTGGGGTCACTGGGTTTAGGGGACGTGCTGACATTTCACCTGTCACATCTGAGTTTGGTTCTTGTTGCCATCCTGTTAAATTCCGCATTAGAACTGATAGAAGCTCAGATCCACTGGTTCTAGTGTTGATTCAACAGGAGCCATGAGGAGGTAAAGGAGGCAGAGAAACACATCCAGTTGATGTGAGAGCAGTTACAGCCGCTGATGATTTGACAGCATCACATTAAACACACATCACAGCTTCCTGCCACAATGGGACATGTTGACATTACAGTGATGTGACAGACCAAATTATTCAAATTATCTTTTCTTCATCACACTGATCACGTTAAAATGTGGACAAGAGAAGCTAAAGGTTCACACCACACACTTTGTGATGAATGTGACTAACTTCAGCATCAACATCCATAAAGTCAGTTTGTGTCACAGACACTTCACATTCACAGATTTTATATTTTCTATCATCACAGACTTTCTAAGTGTGGACTCACAAAACATCACTGTGAAGTTGTGGCCTCAGCTCTGAAGTCCAACCCATCACATCTGAGACATCTGGACCTGAGTGACAACAAGCTGCAGGACTCAGGAGTGAAGGTTCTGTCTGCTGGACTGGAGAGTCCTCACTGTCGACTGGAGACTCTGAGGTCAGTGTTTTTCTGGTTTGTGTCTCAGCAGCAGTTTTTAGCTCCTCACCTCAAACATCTACACTTGAATCTAGAATGAAAAGAGACTCACGTGTGAGAAACCTATAGGACTAATTGACGGTTTGTTGTGACTCTATAAAGTCTATGAAGTTCAGGAACAGACGTTTGTGAAATCTTTTCTATAAAACACACACGTCTCCACATGTTTGAAGGATCTTTTGTCGCATCTGATTTGTCTTCATCAACAGGTGATGCTTCAACCTGTGTGTAATGCTTCCTATCAGACAATGATGTCACTTTGAGACACAAGTAGGAAACAGGAGCATGAATATGAGGCTACAGAAGGTTCTAAGTTCTATGTAGGAACATCCGTCTCACTGGGATACGTTCTAAGGATGATTAATTTCATCAATAATGGCCAGTTTGGAGTTTGATCCAAACATTAATCTGAACATTTTCCATCAAACGACACAGAATATTTCAGATTTAGAGAGAAGACAATGAATGAAAGGAACCAGATAAAGTCATGGATCCAACACGTCTGGTTTTCTACTGGTTCCAGCAGCAGCTTGTGAATAAGTGCTGTGCTGTGCTGTGATTCTCTGGCATCAGCTCTGAAGTCCAACCCTTCACATCTGACACAACTGGACCTGAGCTACAACGGCCTGCAGGATTCAGGAGTGAAGCATCTGTGTAGTTTTCTAGAGAGTCGTCACTGTCGACTGGAGACTCTGAGGTCAGACTCCATATTTTAGTTTTGTTAAGGTTAAAGTGATGTGAATGTTGTGCTGACACATAAGAATGATGTTCTACTGATCCACACTGAGGGTCTTTATGGTCAGTTTTCTTCTTCCGTGGTTTAATCCAATCACAGTTTAGTATTAATTTGATTCAGTTGTTTTATAATTTGTTTTCATCACCAATAATAAAAAGTTTTAATGAGTCAGAAAATATCAAATCAATGATCAGTAGCTCATGCTCCAAAACTTTCTAAGGCTCCATAATGTTGGTTGTGGCTCAAATATTAAAAAATGTCATAATGTCATGTTCTGGATCTGCTTGTTTGACTCTTTCCATCAGTTTGACACCATTAAATGTTTTCTCAGTATAAAATGTTTTCGTGATGATGTAGTTTGTCAATAGAACATTTTCTGTATATTTCTATGAACTAAACTTTTTATCTATTTTTTTTACAGTTTCATCTTTAAATCTTTTTTTCCAGATTAAGTGGCTGCAGTTTGTCAGCGATCAGCTGTGATTCTTTGGCCTCAGCTCTGAAGTCCAACCCGTCACATCTAATTGAACTGGACTTGAGCTTCAACAAGCTGCATGATTCAGGAGTGAAGCATCTGTGTGGCTTTCTGGAGAGTCGTCACTGTCGACTGGAGACTCTGAGGTCAGATCCGTGTGTGTGCGCGTGTGTGCATGCGTGCGTGCGTGCGTGCGTGCGTGCGTGCGTCCGTCCGTGCATCCGTGCGTCCGTCCATCCGTCCCCAGCTCCTCCAACGTGATACTGCCTTCTGCAGTATCACATAGGCCTTATTAAAAACAAGTTGCATGCATCCACATAATCTCAGCGTTTTCTTTAGGTGATGTGAATGTGTGATTATTAAATTCTTACAGCTTGTACTGTAGGTGGGAGTTAAGCATCTACACTGTGGTTCGCTCACTGCTTTCTGTGGGGTTTGATTAAAGTCTTGAATTTTGACAGAGAAGAGCTGTGAATATCTGGCCTCAGTACTGATGTCTAGCCCCCCTTCTCAAAGAACTGGATCTGAGTTTTAATGGGCTACAGGGTGTGGGAATAAACCTGTTGTCTGATGTTCTAAATAGACTGTAAACTGACAAGTCTGCGGTACCAGTTATTTTCTCTTAAAGTGAAATCTTAAACGCTTCACTTGTGTGATCAAAATATCTTCTCTCTGCAGGCTGATGACCTGTAAGTTCTCAGATGAAGGCTGTGCTGCTTTGGCTTCAGCTCTCACCTCTAGACCATTTAACCTGACGGAGCTGGATGTCGCTGGAAATCAGCTGCAGCCTGAACAGAGGAGGCTGTTGTCTGCACTAGTAAACCGTAACCAGTCAGTAATAATGGTTTCAGCACACAGTATCTTTGTTAAACACGTTTAGTAATTACACAGCAAAAGCCCAGTTATAGTAGAGTAGAGAACACATTTAAATTAAAACAAATGTATACTGTTATTCCTCTCATTAAATTTAAAAACTAAATATTAACTAACTATAACTAACTATTAAATTTAATCTCATTTAGCCTCCTGGTGCAGGCTGTTAATTGTCCTTTGTATGTGTCAGGCTTAGGCAAAGATCGGGCCCACATGCACAGTGCGAACTGTAATGGAAAAATTGTACTTTAATGCTTTTGGGTTCATTTCTGACTCTGCATAGTGACCATGCATTCTGTACTTGTTGATTAGATCCAGAACTGAGCATTCTCAGACAGACAATCTATCTCCCTCTCAAGGTGACCGATTGTTCATGGCCTGAGTCTGCCTTTTAACCCTGGGCTCTGGCTCCTTTCTGTCTGATGCCTCACCAGACCCAAGGCTGTAGCCTTGTTTATTCCCTGTGTAATATGAACATCTTCACCCACCGTGTGATAAGGAGATTCCACCAGGTCCAGGGAAAAAGGTTAAAAGGCAGAAGCAACTTGAGGATCGTGGGCTCTTTGCATCACACCTCCGTGGTGTGTGCACTGATCTCCCCAGCTGGTTTTTGGTTTGTTGATGTGCACGATCAACATCCATGCTTTTTATTTGCTTTCCCCATTATTTTTATTTTATCCTTTCTTTATTATTTTAATAAATCGCACAAAAGGACAACTCTCTCATCTACTTCTTTATGGAAAATTTCCACCACAGAAATTGGCGTCACGAACAGGATCCGCTGCAGGTCGTCTGGACGGTGTTATCAGGGACGATATTCCTGAGGACTAGGGTCGCTCAGCCTCCAAACCTCTACAGCTGTTCTGAGTGGGAGGACTGCTCACCCGTCTGGATCGCCTCTGACGAGATCCAACGAACACAAAATCCAACCTCTACTCGGCCCGGTGAGAGAGATTCCGTTTTGTTGCGACTTGTTGAAAAAAAAAAAAAAAAAAAAAAAAAAAGAAACGGTTCGAAATTGGTTTCAATTATTCGGGGTTTACTTGGCTCTGATCATTTGGTTTAGGGAAAGTAAGGCAAATAACAATTAATTCTAAAACATCTGCAACTAGACTAAAACAAACAACGACAAAAGAAAAATATAACTAGGACTAGAGATAATAATATTTCTAAAACGACTATTTGGCTGACATCCAAAAATAATATATATATATTTTTTTAATTTTAAATTCAATATTCGGGTAAAATTAATTAGGTCAAAGTCTGCCCTGGTGGCCGAGACGGTGGTTGCTAAGGGTTGGCTCGTGGGACCGAGCTTGTTTTGTCTGTACTGAGGATACAGACCAGTGTGCAGATCTGAGCGCAGTCCAAAGGGAGTGGACAAGGAAATAAAAGACGGCTTCTGAAATACGGAGCGCGTTTGCAGGGGGAAGTGGTTTTGAGATACGAGGGACCCGGGTCTTAGAGGGGCCTGACGGTGAGGGACCACTTCCGAGAACCCTGTCGCTGATCTGAGCGGTTCCCTTTCTACGGAGACGTCCGTGGAAGAGAAATTTTGGAAAAGGTTCCGGCCGGAACACATAAAAATCTAAGGCAGGAAACCGCCGGGACTCTGAAAGATGGGTTCGGGGCGATCTAAGTCTCCACCACCAGACTGCAGCATTACAAAATTAATGAGACGTAAATATGGTGATGAGTGCGTGTCATGTCTTCACGACTGGACAAAACATTATGGGTTTCAAGAAGGTGGATCACTCAGTGTGAAGGACATACGCACCTTAAAAGAAAAGTTAGATACAAAAGATGAGATTTGAAAAAGCAAAACTATCAAAACTAAAGCCCCTGAAAGAAACAAAAGAGTGATGAGAGTAACAGAAACAAAGGAGATAACAACTCTGGGGAAGAATTGTTTGCACTCGCCACACACACACCACACACAGATATCATGTCAAGAGCAAATGCTCCCATTCTTTCTGCTCTCTATTCTAATGCAGAACCGAGCGCGATGAGGGTAAATCCAGATCTGGACTCCTTTCCCACCATCAGCAGAAGAACCGAAGGAGAAGAAGCGCCTGACCAACAACCAGAACAGGGTGGAAGCTCTGACACCACAGCAGCTGGAGGACACAGACCACAGCATGGACGCCTCAGCGACTCCCACAACGTCTGCAGCCATCACGTTCTGGGCTCATCAGATGAACCAGCTACTACAAGCCCTGCACCAGCATGAAACGACTGTGTCTGAAGCTTCAGAGGCCGTGAAACTGTCTTACAAGCGTGTGTGTCTGACACAGACACCTGCTTATGACAATCAGCAAAGGAAAACAAGGACAGAGCAACAGCAGAGAAGACGTGCTCTGACACAGACACTGGTTGAAACAACAGGAGAGGCTTCAGACGTGATCGGCCCAAAAGAGCTGCATCTGAGGATCCAGGAAAGGTCTGTCATCGAGGAACAACTGTCCCATTGAAAGGCTTCACCCACTGGCGCTCACATCAGACTGATGGTTGGGGAAGGAGGAAGGTGACGGTTCCTTTTCACGTGACGTACAAGACGGTACCGCAAACACACACACACACATTCATACACGCAATGAAGAAACACGCTTACAGCTGATACACGCTCAAATTCATGTTCATGCTTATCTGCTCGCAATGAAGAATCGCTTTTTGCTCAAAAAATCCCACAGAGTGATTTTAAAATGATGACAAACAGCTAAATGACAACTGCTGCATGACTTTGCAGTCTGATGGGTTTAAACTATTTTAATTTGCAACAAATTCAGTAATAAAATCCTTCATGTTTCTAAAAAAGATTTGTGCACAATATAGGTTTGTCTGGCCAGACTGTAGGAAAGAAAAACAAAACCAGACTATAGGAAGACTGAAACTGACTGAAACAGACTATAAATGACTATTAAAGGGAAGACGACTATTAGAGAGAAGTAATAATAATTACTGTACATACCAGAAAATAAAAGAAAAACTTACTGTGCCTCTGTCTTGCACGACATCAGACGGCAAGACACTCATTTTTGCTTTCAAACTTATGCCCAGTAAATTTATTAGGAAGAGATCTCATGTGTAGTTTAGGTATTTCACTGATTTCCACTCCGGAGGGAGTGCAAGTCACAACCACGGACAATGTGAATAATTATTCCTTCGTTTGTGTTAATTTCAGCTCAGAGCCGCTGCTCTACTCTTATCAGTGGCTGCTGAAGGGAGAGGCTGTAACTGAGGCCCTCATACAGGCTGCTCGACAGCTTGTTTCCTCACAGAATACGACCTTTAGAGACACATCTGACCTGTCTTGTACAGCACATGTGTCCACTGGTCCTGATGAGGAGTTTGAAAAATCATGGTTACGCACACATGCGGACAAACTGACCTCAACCTCTCTTTTTTGGGATGAACATAGGTCTGCGCTTGCGATTTCTCTCACTAACGAACAAGAGAGATTTGTTGATGCTTATTCTACAGATCCACATGTCCTTCTGTCAAAACATGACGGAGACAGATGGCAGGACTTGGGTCCTTTCATGGACAGATGTCAACGGGAAGGAGACTGGCAAACGACTTCCGACCCGAATGTGATGTATTCACCTACTTTGCATGCTTACAAAAAACTTTTTCAGTCTAACTTTCATGTGCAGCGTACAGTGCACTTGGTACCTCAACATTCCACACACACTCCACACCACGTGTTTTTGTCAGAGGACGCTCTGACGCAGTATCCAGCCTTACAGGAAGTTCCAGCTTCCCTGTGGGCCACACACAAATATGATGTAGGTTTGATCAAAGGGTGTGACCCAGTGGTCATCACGCCGAAATCTGACTACAGACCATGCAAACAGCAATAACCTTTAAAGAGAGAAGCAATTGAAGGAATAACACCGGTGTTTAACTCTCTTCTGAAAGCAGGAGTCATCGTCCCATGTGACAACTCTCCAGTGAGGACTCCACTCTTCCCAGTTAAGAAAATCAGAGACAAAGGACAGCCAACAGAATGGAGGTTTGTCCAGGATCTGCAAGCAGTAAATGCGGCGGTCCAACCACGTGCGCCTACGGTACCGAACCCCTACACAATTCTTTCTCAGGTTCCGCCCAAGGCTAAATTTTTTTCAGTAATTGATTTGGCCAATGCTTTCTTCAGCGTGCCCGTCCACAAAGACAGTCAATTCTGGTTTGCTTTTGAATTCAACGGAAAGTCATACACCTTTACCAGACTGTGCCAGGGGCATTCAGAAAGCCCTATCATCTACAATGTGGCACTGAAAGACAGCCTGGATGATCTTGTCTTGTCCCCAGGCACCGCCCTGCTGCAGTACGTTGACGACTTGATGATCTGCACTGAGGATCAGGAAACTTGCGCAGCAGACACGATCAAGCTGCTGAAACACCTGCATGCTGCAGGACACAAAGCAAGTCTGTCTAAATTACAGTTCGTTCAGACTGAAGTTACTTTCCTAGGTCACATCATCACCGCTGAAGGGAAATCCATTTCACCTAAAAGAGCTGAAGCTATTCAGAACCTGCCTAAACCGTGCACATACAAACAGCTTATGTCCTTTTTAGGCATGTGCTCTTATTGCAGGAATTTCATTCCTAACTGCGCTGTCTTGGAGGCTCCGCTTAGAGCTCTGATGCAGACGTCTTCTGCATCCACCACCCGCCTCACGTGGACATCTGAGGCTGAACAGGCGTTCACCGACCTCAAACTAGCTCTTCAGTCGGCTCCTACTTTGGGTCTGCCTGACCCTACGCGACCTTTCACCCAAACAGTGGATGAGAAATCAGGTTGTATGACCTCTGTCCTTCTACAGGATCACGGAGGGCGTCCACGCCCTGTAGCCTATTTCTCTGCTAAGCTTGACCCAGTCGCTGCGGGGCTCCCACGATGCCTCCGAGCAGTGGCTGCGGCAGAGAAAGCCGTGCTGGCATCACGTGACATTGTTGGCTATTCTGATGTCACCCTGCTGGTTCCTCATGCCGTGTCTTTGATCCTTTTGGAACAAAAAACATCACATCTTTCTACAGCCCGATGGCTTAGATACAACACCATCTTACTGGAAATGCCAAACATCACTGTCAAAAGGTGCAATGTGCTTAACCCAGCCACTTTGTTTCCAGGCCCTGACGATGGCGAGCCTCACAACTGTGTTTCGGTCTTGAACCAGGTCTGCACTCCGCGCCCAGATCTATCGGAGGTGCCAATTCCTAACTGTGACCTCGTTCTCTTTGTTGATGGCTCCGCCTCTAGAGACCCTGCTTCGGGCCACTGTCAGGTTGGATATGCAGTCTGCACCTCTCATACTGTTTTACAGTCTGGCGCTTTGCCAGGACATTACTCTGCTCAGGCTGCGGAGTTGATTGCACTGACCGAAGCCTGTAAATTGGCTGAAGGGAAGTCTGTTACTATCTATACAGACTCCAGATACGCTTTTGGCGTCACACATGACTTTGGTGCTCTGTGGAAACACAGAAAGTTTTTGAAATCTGATGGCAAACCTATCTTGCATCATGATAAGGTTGCTGATCTGCTCGACGCAATTTTGTTACCAGCTGCAATTGCTGTATGTAAGTGCCCTGCACACTGATCCCATTTTTGCTGGAAACGCACGCGCTGATGCTGCTGCGAAGGCAGCTGCTCGACTTCCCCTTCCCTTTGTTCCTTGCCTCTTATCCTCCACCTCTACCCAACCTCCCTCTCCTCCCTCTGCTCTCCCGGATCTTCAGACATTCTCTACCCCACAGGAACGCAAGCTCTGGCTGACGAATGGCGCCACCAGTAGCCATGGCGTTTGGTATGGGCCCGACGGCAAACCTTGCCTACCTAAACACTTTTTCCCTCATTTCGCGAAGTTGACACATGGATTAGACCATGTATCAAAGGGGGGAATGTTAGATGCTCTTACAAAACATTGGTACACTAAGGGATTTTCAATCTATGCGCAAAAATACTGTGAAGCATGTATGACATGCGCCCAACACAACCCAGGTAAGACGACTGCCAAACCACTGGCAGCTCACCCACCACCGGAAATGGCGTTTGACCATTTAATGCTGGACTTCATCGAACTAATGCCAGCAGAAGGTAAAAAGTATTGTTTAGTGATTGTTGATATGTGGTCAAAATGGGTGGAGGCCTTCCCAGCTAAACATGCTAACAGCCATGCAGTTACCAAAGCCTTGCTGACAGAAATAATTCCCAGATGGGGGATTCCATCTAAAATCAGCAGTGACAACGGCTCACACTTTGCAAACCAAGCCCTCGAGGAAGTGGGAAAGTTTCTGAACATCGACATCAGAAAACACTGCTCTTACCACCCTCAAAGCGGAGGGGCGGTAGAGAGAGAGAATGGCACTTTGAAAAACAAACTGGCTAAATGCTGCTCAGAGACTGGTCTCAAGTGGACTCAGGCTCTTCCCATTGTGCTCTCATACATGAGAATGAGGAGAAGGATGAGAACAAACCTCAGCCCGTATGAGATCCTATTTGGTAGACCTCCTATGATGGGACTCCACCCTGAGACCGAGACTAGGATTTTTCCACCTACTGAAATGTGCGAAGACGCAATGCTACAGTACTGTAAGAACTTATCCTCTGTTTTGTCCCAAATCTCCAAACAGGTGAAAGCGGCTCTGCCCAAACAGGCGACAGAACCACTGCACATCATTCAACCAGGAGACTGGGTGATCATTAAGGAGCTTCGCAGGAAGCACTGGAACTCAAAGCGGTGGCAAGGCCCCTTCCAAGTCCTTCTGACGACCAACACGGCTGTGAAGATCGCAGAAAGAGCGACTTGGATCCACTCCAGCCACTGCAGGAAGGTCCCGGATCCAACAGACGACCCTCCATCTACATCTACACCACACGAGAAAACCACCACTGACGAAAAGAATTAAGAAGGACGACCCTCGCTGTGCTCACACACACACTGAGGCGAGGCTGCGTTGACCGTTCAGCTAAAGGTGTGAGCCAAGCGCCGCCTGAAGCTGCGCCGGTGAATCACACTATCTGACCATACATCTACACACACGTTCCTGAGAAAACACACACACGAGCAGCCTTGAGTTGCCGACGCTGGACGACGTGTAGACTCTTCACATCACGGGAGTGACAGTGACTCAGACGACATTGGGAGGAAACCTGGAGGTGATAACGAATCCCAGGTGTCTCTGTGATCAGCTGATCACAACCTGAAGAACCCCAAAGAACTGTCAAGGTGTCAACAAACAGGTTGGGAACAATCTAACGCTACTATTCAACAGGAAGAAGAAGACACTGATTGTGACCCTGTTGCTTTGATCCTTATTGTATGTTACTTTAATATTTGCTCTAAATTATGTGGTTGATTTACATGTATTCCTCTCTGTGATTTTCATCCACTATTCTTAAACAAAGCATTTTATGCTCCCACTTGACTTTCACACAAATTTTATCTTCCACTGACACAAAATGACATTCATCAGACAAAACAAGACAATAGTTTAAATCAACATATAACCCTCTTCCCATTTTTGCTTGACTGAACGTGATCTGATTGATTATACTGTAGTCTTATGTCCCTGTCTTTCCAAAGCTCATACACAAGGGTTATTCTAGTATAACTACCCACAAAAACAGCTCACAATCTTTTATCCCTACGCCATTTACATTTTTATAAACAATACATTTAACGAATCATTTTTAAAGAATGCTTTATTACTACAGAATGAATGCCACGATTGACAATTTTTACTCTTTTAATGTTTGATTAATGTGTAATCAAAAGGGGGGAAATGTAATGGAAAAATTGTACTTTAATGCTTTTGGGTTCATTTCTGACTCTGCATAGTGACCATGCATTCTGTACTTGTTGATTAGATCCAGAACTGAGCATTCTCAGACAGACAATCTATCTCCCTCTCAAGGTGACCGATTGTTCATGGCCTGAGTCTGCCTTTTAACCCTGGGCTCTGGCTCCTTTCTGTCTGATGCCTCACCAGACCCAAGGCTGTAGCCTTGTTTATTCCCTGTGTAATATGAACATCTTCACCCACCGTGTGATAAGGAGATTCCACCAGGTCCAGGGAAAAAGGTTAAAAGGCAGAAGCAACTTGAGGATCGTGGGCTCTTTGCATCACACCTCCGTGGTGTGTGCACTGATCTCCCCAGCTGGTTTTTGGTTTGTTGATGTGCACGATCAACATCCATGCTTTTTATTTGCTTTCCCCATTATTTTTATTTTATCCTTTCTTTATTATTTTAATAAATCGCACAAAAGGACAACTCTCTCATCTACTTCTTTATGGAAAATTTCCACCACAGAACACACGGAGTAGATGATAAAGTTTAAGGTTTAATCCAAAAATTGTGATACAGGTGGTCCAGGTCATACAGAGTTCTCAAAGTGCCAGTACAATTCAGGAGCAGGCAGCTATTACCAGTCAGCATAAGGAAACAGGATCACGATCGAGGTAAGCAAAACAGAGGACCGCTGGAATGTGATGACTAACATGCATGACAATCTGGTGACTGGCTGTGGTGACTGGTGGTGGTTAAATACCGGTGCTTAATTACAAGATAACTGTCAGGTGTGAGTGATTAACTGAAGATGACATGGAAACAGCTGAGACGTGGGTGAGACAGGAAGTGCTTCAAAATAAAACCGGAAACTGAAACCAAAACATGACAACATGAATGAAAACAAAGTCCTTTCAAAGTAAAGAAACAAAAACCCAGATCATGACAGTATGAAGCTAAAACTGTAATTATAGAAGGATGTATTAAGAGGAGAAGAAAAGGCTGTTAGACAGTCTTTAAAGTTATTTGAGAATAACTAATAACTGTCATCATGTTATAATATAATAATATACTAACAGTTATTAATTCAATGATTAGCTTAATACACAGGTGTTATACATTTTGCATCTTTTAAACTACAGCTATGTACTGCCACAAATACAAATGGCCAAAAAGTTCAAACCACAAGACTTAGAAGGTAAGTAGGTACTAAAGTGTTTTTTACTAGTAAGTGTTTCTCTGTGAAGTCAATAAAACATAACAAGTGGTTAGAGCTCCCTCTAGGGGAAAAGGAAAAACAGGAAGTAAAAATCTTCAATAACACCAACATTTATTTAACTATTATTAATACCAACAACAACAGCCGTAAACTAGTAATAGTGAAACTTGTGATTAAAAAGAAAGTGATGAACAACATTCTTTGATATAATATTGTTAGGGAAATTGTTAGTTCCCTTTGTAAATCTTAAATAAAGCAGACACAATCAGTTGAGACCTTCTTCAGGATTTTACTTGCAAGGAATGAGCAGTTTACAGCAAAGGCAACTTCCTCTCACTGAAGACAAGACAAGGATTCAGCTCATAATATGTATTGCATTCTGGGAGGTGCATAGTCACACAGTACGTAGGAAATATTCTCTGCACAAAGCAAGCATTGGGCACATCAGATGAGGATGCTACACACTGGTACTCCCTATTTCTTGCAGAGCAGAAGGGAGAAAACTTCAAGGCTATAGCTCAGCTAACAAGGCTTCAGCAAAATATGTTTCAATGATTAAATGCAGTACTTTTCCAACATTTCCCTCCTGTTTAACATTGAAACATTCATTAAACAAACATGCATACATCAGAACAGCACAACGTCTTTTGATTTTGAGTGCAGTCATCATAAAACATGAAATAAATGTTAGAACATCGGAGGTAGGGTCAAAAGCACAGAAGCACAATATTGACAGCTTAGCGTCCATTTCCGTCGACATCGTGGAGGTTCACTTTACAGTTATCAAGCTTTAAAGGTGTATAGTGTATTTGTTGAGAGTGCATGACTGCGCACACCCTGAGAAGGCCTTGATTCACCAGCCTGATGATCATGGCCCTCAAACAGGGAATTACGCACGACGCAATCAGCATCAGAACCAAGAGAATCGGTCCAAAAATCTTTATCAGAATGTCAGTCCTTGTGCCAGACCTAAACCAATCAGACTAGGATTTGTCCTTCATTACGTCAGCCGCCTGCACATTGGATATGTGCTGTAGGTCACGGAGTGCCTGTTGAGTCATTAAGTAATTTATGGTTTCAGCTCTTAGCATGTTTGTTCCTACCCCCAACCTTGGCAATAGGGATAGTGCCACTTTCTGGCCTGTAGTCCAGAGCTTCTTGTCCATGGGAATGTCTGATCCCCAGATCCGATCACTTTCCTTCAGATCAATCTCTCGCTTCTGTAGCTGTCCCTTGGAAGTCGTCTGCTGTGGTGTCATCACGTAGGAGCCATCTGAAACATAAACAGGGGCACAGCGTCCTACCCAATTGGGTGGAAGATGCACATAGATTGTGTGTCCACAAACATAGTTGATATCAGACTGTGGGAGGGTCCCCATGAAATCAGGACCATCATAATAAGAGACACACTGAACCAGTAGAGTTAAGAGTGCTCTGTCTTCATTTAACAATAGCACAAGTTAACGTGATACTGATCAGGAGGTCTCTCCTCATCCTCCATGAGGTTTGGGAGTGGCTTAGCATCAATCAACAGTACAAGGGCAGTTAGTACAACTCCCGTGGCTGGACAGTGTCCCCTCATAGTATCTCCTTATGAGAATGTCCCTATAAGTGAGAGAAGGTACCGCTGGCTTCTTCACTGCCGTTGAGACGACCAGTGCTCTAAATGCTGCTGACCCCCTTTGTAGGCAGACTTTTCCCCTCCCTCGGTTGGGTTTTTTCTCACGGACAATACTACTCGGTTGCCTGTACCTGTTGTCTTTTACAGTGTGTGTTGTGTATCCACCGGGAGATGCCTTCGACTTTGCAGGCTGTAGGTGTTGTCAGCGTCACTCTAAACGGGCCTTCCAACCGGGAAGTTAACAGTTCTGGTTATATAGTCTGATAGCAGCAGGTAGGAAAAATCTGTGTTGTCCGTTTTCACTATAAATTCGTTCTGGTAACCCAAATCGTATTATATCTTTTACTAGAGATTTTGCTACAGCTAGTGAATCATTAGTAGTTGTGGGGAACACCTTTACCCATTTGGAAAAAAGGTTAATAATTGTCAAACGATACTTTTTACATTGACACCTAGTTAATTCACAAAAATCCAATATGCAAATAATGAAATGGGTATTCTGCTATAGGGAATGTTCTTTTTGTTTGTCGAATAATTCCTTTAGGGGTTATATTTAGAGCAAGTGATGCATCGGGAACAACATTTTTTTAGAATAATTTGTAAATGCATAAGCAGTATAGTAGTTTGTTTTTTATCCATACCACCCCCCCCTGTTGAGACATGGCAAGGCCCACGTCTCAATATTGCTGCTCCTTTATAGAGGGATGTTGGTAGGACAGGTTCCCCTTGTCAAACATAGTAATAACTTTTCTGCAGTTTGTCCTTTGAGTCCATTTTTTTCACTTTTAAGAGTGCAGTGCATCAAATGGCTATTTTTGCTGGTAGTTGTACCGCTTTTAACAAATTATTCATTAAATCACCTTCATTATAGTCTTTCCCGATGATGTCATCATGCCTCTATTTTCCCATTGACTGGTAAATATATGAATAGTTCATTGTGGGTATCTGCTATCAGTATAGATGGTAACTATCTGACCTGAGTTTGCATGTCTCAGTCAGTGCAATTATTCCTGCTGC
This sequence comes from Betta splendens, assembly GCF_900634795.4. NCBI lineage: Eukaryota > Metazoa > Chordata > Actinopteri > Anabantiformes > Osphronemidae > Betta > Betta splendens. The sequence continues at coordinate 10,737,678 of NC_040892.2, read as the reverse complement.
TTGTGTTCTGTAGTGTGGGGGAAGCGGTTCTGCTTTCAAGGTCTCACTATCAGTCAGAACCGCACAGCCACTCTGCGTTTTTCTAGTTTCAGACTTTGTGCTTGGTCCATCCACAAAGACAAATACAGAACCAGGTATTAGGTTGTCCTGTAAATCTGGTCTAGGTTCTCTACTTTTAAAAACTCTATTTTGGTCAATTTTTGTCCACTTTGTTCTAAATATTTAAGTTCTTTCTTCAACAGTTGCAGTTTGTTTTTACTGACCTTGTGACTGTTCTCTGGCCGAAATGAAAGAAGTGCTACAGTATCTTTACTGCATAATTCTTTAGTCTGTGACGCCACCAGAACATCATCTACGTACAGTAATATCTGACTACTGTGTGGGGGTGTAAATTTAGCAAGATTTGCTGGCATACACTGAGAAACTAGTCGGGCTTTTACAATAACCTTATTGTAGCCTGGTGTACGTGCATTGCTGACCTTTGTGCAGTAAGTAAGCGCAAAACCAAAATTGTGAACCTGGGGGAACTGGGATGCTACAAAAGGCATTACTAATATCTATAACTGAGAAGATCTGCTTATCTGGGTGTAAATTATTCAACAGAATGTAGGGATCTGGTACCACGACTGCTCTTGGTTGTATAGCCTTATTTGTAGCTTGAAGGTCTTGTACCATCCTCCAGCCAGCGGAAGTAGGAGCTTTCTTTACTGGGAATATGGGAGTATCGCAAGGAGAGTCATCACACTTAGTCATCAATCTTAGTTCTTAACAGGGAGTCTATGACGAGTGCTATTTCTTGTTCTGCATCAGGTCTGAGTGTATTAGTCTAATATTGTCTCTGACATGACTTATAAAGTTTTTTTTTTCTACATTTGAAAAACATTGTCAAATCATTTCTGAATCTAAGTGTTACAAGCGTTCTTCATTGCAGTTGTCACGATCTGGGTTTTGTTTGTGTGTTTCCTGTCATAATCCGGTTTGTTGATCCTGCCCTACCGTGTTTCGTGAACCCTGTCTTGACTGCTGATTTTGAGCCTACCTGATCCCTGCCTGTCTTGTCTGCCCTGCTTTTCTGTTCTGCCTGTTGCCGACCTTGCCTGCCTGACCACGATCTGACGCTCGACGATTCTGGTATTGTAACCCCTCTCGTGTATGAACCTTGCCTGTCCCTGACGCTGTCTCTGCCTAACCTGGAATAAACCACCCTTTGATCACCGTCAACCTGTGTTACGCTGCGCATTTGGGTCATCATCCGAGCGTTCCTGACAGCAGTTAGCTGTGAGCATTTCTGAGTCTAAGCATAGCAAGCATTCTTCATTGCTGTTAGCTGTGACATCATCAGTGAGTGCGTCTGCGTGTGCATGCGTGTGTATCTTCATTGTGGAGTGTGTCGGTGCATTCACCTCCCTCCTCAGTGTCATCTACACTGGTACTGGAACCCCATCGGCCTCTCGCCCATCACTTTGCTCCATCAGAATCATTCTGTGGACAGTCAGCTGGTCTGTGGCCTCAGCCGTGCAGTATGGGCAGCGTCTCTCTGCCAAACTTAAAGCACGCTGTTGCTGATTGTTGATTTCCTCTAAGGTAGGCTGTCGGCACAGTCTGGGTTTTCCAGTTCAGAGCTATTATCTTTCACACCGTCATTGAGCTGTATTCACACTTTTATTTTGGATTCCAATCATACACTCTGTTAACAACCTCATGTGCAGGTTTTCCTTTTTGACAAATATGGTTAGGCTAATTTGTGGGTAATCATGCAGTCTTACACATAAGTCAGTGCCAATAGCATCCTTCACTGTCTACAGCAAACATTGTTGCTTTTGCTTCATTTCATTGATTTGTATTCAATATCTGAACATAGACTGTTAGTTTCATACATCACAAAGTATTTTAACAATAAGGAATTATAACAGAATGTTAATATTCGTGCACCACTTCCACAACGTTCCATCTAATTAATCAATGAGCTTGTTTTTTCCTATGTTTTAATTGACGCATGCCTTTATATTTATATTTAAGCACATCAATTATATTATTATTGTTCTATTATAGGTTATTTTTTATATTACTATAAAACAGTTATTAAATTATATCTATTATATAGTTTCTATGATATTTCTATCATTTTATTAATATTTTTTATGTCTTCACTTAATTTGTTCCATAGTTTTACACCACTTTAGTGTTTATTTTAAATTCAAAATCTTGTTGTGCATATTGCATGGGTTTTTAACTGGTCCCTTTATTATATTCCCCATCTCGTTCTTTTAACTGTTTCAGTTATCACAGTTATTTTATCCATCAAATTTTTTACACAATTCTACTTTTTTAAATTTCCATCAAATCCAAATTTCTTTTTCCACTATGGTAAGTTATGTATATATTATTATAGTCGACTGAGAATCACTTTTAGACATGTATTTGGAATCACCTTCAAGGTTTTCACCCTTAGTGTTCTTTAATTTGCTTCACTACGAGGATTGAAATCAACGATCAGTCACAGCGTTCACATAGATCATCGACTGTGCCAAGCTTCTACAGGAACTAGTTTCCTGCGGACACAGCTGTCTCAGTAAACCAACCTCTCAATTTTGATCTCAATCAGACACACAACACAAAAGGTCTCTGAGACTTCCTCTAAGAAGTTAAAATTCACTTAGAGACCGACAAACAATAACACTTATTTATATAGTCTGATTTACTCCAGCTGACCACAGAGTTTACGTTGACACCGTCAGGTTTCCACTCTGCCGCTGCTTCAATCAGACAAACTATCATTAATCTATTTTACGAGGACCCCGTCCTCTTTTACCTCGTGACCTTGTCACGAAACTTTTCTGAAGACCCAGTCTTCTTTTACCTCGTGAGCCACTCACGGAATTCTTATGAGGACCCGGTCCTCTTTTACCTCGTGACCTCGTCACGGAACTTTCTGAAGACCCAGTCTTCTTTTACCTCGTGAGCCACTCACGGAATTTAAGATACCTTAGGATTTACTCTTTTCATACTCGCCTGATCTGTGTCCTGGCCCTGGTTCAGGATCCCGTCACCTCGCCTCGTCGGACCACCAGCCGACGTCTGACCTGGGCAGGAATTCACCTCCCAGGATTTTCTGCAGGTTCCAAACCTGGCTGTGCACAGACTTCAGTCGCCGGCTCGATGTCCCGGCAAAGAGAGGATCTTGGGATCCCGGACGAGCCCCCAATTATGTTAGGGAAATTGTTAGTTCCCTTTGTAAATCTTAAAACAGACACAATCAGTTGAGACCTTCTTCAGGATTTTACTTGCAAGGAGTGAGCAGTTTACAGCAAAGGCAACTTCCTCTCACTGAAGACAAGACAAGGATTCAGCTCATAATATGTATTGCATTCTGGGAGGTGCATAGTCACACAGTACGTAGGAAATATTCTCTGCACAAAGCAAGCATTGGGCACATCAGATAAGGATGCTACACACTGGTACTCCCTATTTCTTGCAGAGCAGAATGGAGAAAACTTCAAGGCTATAGCACAGCTAACAAGGCTTCAGCAAAATATGTTTCAATGATTAAATGCAGTATTTTTCCAACAAATATCTTTCTTTATTGTTCATCTCTTACAGTGTGTTGGGGTCATTATAACGTACTATTGGTCCTACTGTAGGAGCCAATATTCCCCTTTTTGTTGTATTGTTTGATGGTTGTAATAACATTATTGAGCTTACAGACTTATAGTTAACTCAATCACAGGTGACAGGACAGGTGGTTTAAGGCAAATTATCACAATGCACCACAGGACTAGAGATCATGTGTTTTTTTAAAGCTAAATTATAGGACACTTATGACTACAGACGCTAGAATCATAAGACATCACCATATGAAACTACCAATATTGTAGTGCATCTACAATAATCTACAATCCAGTTCTCACTATTTTGGTCATTGCCAATCCATCAGCTCTTAAGTGAAACAAACACAGAGCCTCCTTTATCAGAGACCACAGACGTGGTGAAGGTCAGTAAAGCAGTGACACTGTAAATTATGATCTTGTGAGACAGAGGGGCAGCTCTAAAATCACTTTTTTGCCTTTCCAAAATCCAGAAATCCACAAATTTTGATGATTGACTCTGAAGAAACTTCATACAGGTGAGAAAGTGAAACCTCATGTGCAGCACTTGACTTTGCCTCATGTGTTAATAAACTGTGTTCTGCTGTACAGGTTCAGCGTCCAGGGTCCAGGGACGTACCAGTGTGCTGTCACCCGGCTGGTGTTTAACATGACTCAGCAGGGGCAGCTGTCATACAGGATCATTCAGTGGGACGAGAGCCTCCTGCAGTCAGCTGGAAAGACACCTGCAGGTCCACTTTATAGCATCCAGTGCTCTGAGGATGCTGTGTCTCAGCTGCACCTCCCTCACTGTGAAACACAACCTGGTACAGTAACATTCACACATGTGATAGGACATTATCGTTAGTTCAGATAACTAAACATTGGTCTCTGTGTTTTAACAGAGCTCATCACTGGGGGCCTGTCTGTTGTTCACTTTACTGATGATGGAATGAGTATCCTTGAGCCGCTGCTTATAACAAACACTCATGTGGTTGTGGATGTCCATCACTTCTCTGCCTTTTGGCTTGGTGTGGGATCTATTTAAAGGCTTGTTAAACAACCACAGTATTCAAGGCCAGGTTCTGCTGTTTCATCGCAAGAAAAATCAAATAGTCTATGTGTTCCTGCTGCCAGAAAACGTCCCTTTGAATGAGGTAAAAGCATGAGTTCATAATCCTAAATGAACACAGAATGTCTTTGTATCCTAACAGAATCATCTAAACTGAAACAATACTGAATCATTATCTCGTTATGTCATTAACACTTGTTTAATGTTTAAAGTGTCTGTGGCCTGCAGTTTCTGATTGTGTTTATGGTGGTCGTGTTGATTTTCACAGATAACTCTCAGATAAATAAGCCACAGATGGATAAACTCTTCATTGATGTAAGATCACCAAACACTCCTAAATCTCAGACTAGCTTTTGACAGTGTGGCTCAGTCTGAACAAGTTGGACAAAGATCTTTTGCCACGGATCTCTCTCAGATATACTTGCCTACAGTACCTTTGTACTGTTGGGTAAGAGCTTCACTTTCACCCATGTAGAAGGCTCACACACCATGGAAACTGCAGTGATTTTAGAGTCGAGTGGGTGTGTAGCTCAGATTGTCTCACAGCAGAAGAGGGAAAAGACTTCCAGTGTTTCAGACTCTTAGGGTGTAACAGTCTGTCACTAGAGGAACTGCTCAGAGACATCATTGTACCGTACTGTACAAGGGGTGGGAGTGGTTCTCCAGCATAGATGACAGCTTGGCTACCATCCTCCTTTCTCCCACCTCCTGCATTGTTTCCAGGGGCATCCCCAAGACTGAGCTGGACTTCCTGACCAGCTTCTCCACTCTCCTCCTGTCTCCCTGTTTGTGTTATTGCTGAATTTTAATCCTTGAAACTAGTCATTTCTCCTTGTTTCCTAAATCGCTTCAGCTGCAGGTGCTGTGTCTGCTGTTGTAAGAAGAGCTGTGACTAGTATGAAGAAACACATAGTTACTTAATGATGTTCCTTAGATTAATTCATTGTAAAAATCAGATGATAGATTAACGTGGTAACTGTATTAGCGTTAGCGGTCAACAGAAACTGCAGCTACCCAGCTCTGCGCTCTCCCCCTTATTCAACCTGCAGGAGCAGGTGAGCGGGTGCCTGTAATGGTATGAGTCACAAACACGTGACCTAAACAAACCAATGACAGCATATGGCTCCTACAATCATTGTCTTGTCCCACAGTATCTGACTGACCTTCTTTTGCTGTACACTTCATCATGCTGATTATTTTATCCTTTTATGTTTTATTTGTTCTTATCTTTGTGTAGAGCATTTTCATCAACTCAGTTATTTTAAGGTGCTTTATGAATAAAATTTTAATTGGAATCTCAAAAGCAGCATTAAAATCTAACAGCAATAAAACACAGTAGCTTTGATATGTGCTTGTGTTTTTCATAAAAAAAGCAGCATGAGGATGCTGAACACATTGTTACAACTTCTTCCTGTCTCCTCAGTAAAGGTCATACCTACAGTCTGCACTGTCCTGAGGCCTCCAGAGTCCAACCTGCAGTAAGTATGTTAAAGATGGTCTGTGTGATCAGCTGAACACCTCCTATCTGTTCTAGGTAGGAAGTGTGAGGGCTGGAGAAGCTAGTGTGTGAAATATCACCAGTGCCATAAGAAAGCATCAGGGCTCCTCTGTTCTCTACTGGTCAGGAAGCAGTGTTTTTTTTTTTGTTTTTTTACCAACTCACCTAATAATCACCTGTTTTCACTCTAAACATTACAATAAATAAGGGATAAAGTTGCCACAACATTGTGCTGTGAACATTTTTTTGTTTACAGGCTTCACAGTTCAAGAACAATTATGGACCAAATTATCACCCAGCCTTTGAGATTCGACTCAGCGTAAGTACCGAGGAGGCAGCTGTTACCATCTTAGGCCAGAAGAAGACACCTGTGTGGAGCTACCATGCAGAACTTACTGGTAAATGAGATTCACCGTTGTCACTAGAGCCACAAGTGCTGAAATTCAGAGCAGCTATGGCAAAACACAATTTGTGGGCCAGTTTATTTTAATGTTTTTTTTTCATTTGTTCCTTGTTCAGGTTTAAGCTCTGCATCACGCTCAGGCCTATCAGTCTCGTCCTCAGCCACAGAACCAGACTCAGTCCATGAACGTGGAGGTGAGAGTTTGAGTTGACTTACTTTAGTAATAAGAAGTATGTGTCTAGTGAGGCAGCAGGAGGACGAGGCAAGTGTGGAGTCAAATAAGGGTCGCATACAATAGCATATAAACTGGGGCTCTACCAAAACACACACACACACAAAACAGAAAACTACACACAGAAATTACGCTTTTTAGCCATCAGGCTCTTAGCGATGTCATCCAATGTTTCAATGCAGTTGTCAGATAGAGCTTGGATTTCAGTGTGGGATCGCGGTGCTTCCTGCAGAATCTTTCATGAGCCCAAATGTTGCCGATACCAAAACTTAGACAGAAAGCTTGGTCTGAGAAACTTACTGTACTGTTTATTTAGTTAGGACCATGACTTTACAGTGCCAGCTCAGTGCACCACTGCTCACTCTAGTGGCTTCACAAGTAGGTAACGTAGATATTTGGACCAATAGCAGCTGCAGTAAACTACAGCCCCTGTGACTCATATGAGGACAAATGGTTTAGATAATGCACAGGTAAATGAATTGCTCGTTACTTTCTCCACATAAAAGTTTTGTTTCCAGCATGATGCTGTAGTTGACAGGGTTTAATAAGGCTTTACAGTTTTGGTCCAAAACAAACATTTCTAAATCAAGTACTATTCAGGTACTTTTGTCTGACTTCCAGGTTCTGGCCCAAGTGGACAAACTCCACCAGGGCCAGTGATTCTCCAAGGGGAGGAAGAGAAGAAACTGTTCTCTGTTAGGAGAGAGTTTATTAACAGAGTCAGCGATTCTACTGTTCAGCGCTTGCTGGATCGTCTGCTGGAAATAAAAGTCATAAACAACCAAGAAATGGTGTCGTTGGAAGAAATGCCCAAAAAGAAAAAAGCAGGAGCACTAATTGACATGGTCTTAGGAAAAGGAAACGCAGCCTGTAAAATCCTGTTCGAAAGCTTGTGTGTCTTAGATCCGTTTCTTTCCGAGACACTTGAGCTGAAACAAAAATAACAATTAGTTGAGTATTAAAGACAATGAGTATTTTTGTCTTCATGTACCGTATAGCCTGTTTTACATACAGTAAATGTCACAGAGTTGCTGTGATATTCACATCACCACATTACCTTACTGTATGTCTCACGGTAAAACTAGTGTGTGTGTGTGTGTGTGTGTGTGTGTGTGTGTGTGTGTGTGTGTGTGTGTGTGTGTGTGTGTGTGTGTGTGTGTTTAGGCTGATTCTTAAATACTAAATTGAAAGTTGTTTTCGAATAAAGATACAGTACATTTTTAAAACCTTTTGAAAAAATAATCAAGATGGATGGATGGGGGTTTTGATCTCAAGTTTTGGTTAGAGTCTTGGATATATCAAAGAGTAAAAACAAAATCGTTTTGATTGCAGTGGTATCTTTTATGTAGTGCCAGATACTCCCTCTGAAGACCCTAATAAGCCAAAAAAACATGTTAATTTTAATTAATTTTGTCCTGCCATTATAAAACCGTATAAAATATGTTCTGTAATTTCATCTTCTTTTATCAGCATATTTGTCATTTTGACTGTATTTTACCAGATCCAGCCTATTTTAGGCTTTTTGTATTGTATCTCGCCAGTTATATTTTTTTATATAAAGCATATATTAAAAATGTGTATATTTACTGTAAGCTGATCTATTTGGAATCAAGCACTGATGCTGAATATTATTTAATTTCTTCCATTTTGCTTACTATTATTATTAATAGTGTATTTTAATATTATAAATTGACTGTGGTGGGCCTGGTCCTTGGTTGATGTAGTTTGAACTATGAACTACAAGAACTATGGCAAGGGAGAGAGGGACATGAGCTAAGGCAAGGTGTGATTCAACAAATTATTAGATACATTTATTGACATCTCAGTGAAAATGACAGTATCAAAAATCTATATTTTAATTTCTAATGTTGATGACACAGTGAGCTTTCTGATCTCTAAATGGGAAGCTGATTTCAACATCACTAATCACATGTTCCGAAAAATATGTATTCTAATTAATTCCAACTGACAGAAAATACAAATTTACAACTAATTGAACACTAATAAAAATCCTTCATAGAACACATTATACATAGAACACAGTTCCTGTGAGGTGGCTAAGGCTAAGAATACTAAGAGACTGTATTCAAACTTGTTGGACCACAATCACCTGGATTTTAGAGAGACAAGACATCTGCCGGATTAAAACTTCTCAACAGAGACCCAAACGGAGCTGCAGAGACATCTCAATTGGAGCAGCAGCATCCCATCCATGTGATCAGTTCAGCTGTTGTCATTCTACTACACAGTCTTTCTGTATTCAGTCACCAGCCTTACACCAGTTCTTTTCCAGATGGTCAAGTCTTACTACCACGTTCCAGCGCTCTCGCTTTACTTACCCGCCGTTTAGTCCTTTTTGATAATTCCTAGCCTGAACCTTAGTTTTTAGCCTGCTCCACCTGATACCGACCTGCTGCCTGTGTTTTTGACCACACTCTTGCCTGCCTCCTCTGTACCACTGCCATTCTGCTATCGTGCTTTTGACCATTTCCTGTATCCTGACGACATCTGTATTAAACTCCTTCAACTTACCTGTACGCCTGTAAGCTGTGCATGTGGGTCCACCACCGTGACACATCTATTCACTCACTTTATAGTCTAATGCTTTTACTTCACCAGCGACAACAAAGATCCTGCAGCCCAGACCCAACAATGCAGAGACATATGTTAACAATACATCTGATGCTTCTTCTAGCATCCTGCGCTGCCTCCAGCCTCCAGTGCAGATCAAGAAGAGCCTCTGGATCTCAACCACATACAGTAGAGGAAGTGACTTATCACTGCTTCCTCTCATTGTTGTCCTTCCTGAGTAGAAGACAGTCAAGACGATACATGTCTGTAAGCGGTCTCTGGCGGATGCAGGTGTGTTGGGTTAATTGTGTAGGATTTTAAACCGTACCTTGACTTACCATAACTTCAATAAATATATTTGATGTTACATATATCGTCTACTTTGTATTGCTTTATGTTGAAGTTCCACTGTGATATTGTGAATAAATTGGTAAAATGGTAAAACTACTAAGGATATAACACCTGAAATGCTTAATAACATGCTGATATCGGCATAAATATACATAAAGGTCATATCAAGAAATCTTACTGGACCCTATCAAGGCAGAAATGTTTTACTAGGACATTTGAAAATGAACAGTGCAACAAAAGGAAATCAGGAATATCACCACCATGTCTGCTCCTTGATGACGCTGTCCAGGAGGTCCTAGTTTGGTTTAGACCAGGGGTGTCCAAACTACGGCCCGCAGCAAATTCTGAAAATATAATTGAATATTGCCCGCACGTGGCGCTTGAGCTCAACTCTGTTGCACTTCTCAGTTTCAACACTAGATGGAGCCAGTCACAGAAGAGGTGCTTCTCCCCCAAACAAAATTAAGCAAAGAAAAATATTTACCCCGGGTCTCCAGAAATGGCAGCACCGAAGAAACGCAAGATAGCAAGTGAGTGTAGAAGATTTCAAACACTGAATATTTCTTCAAAGAAATCAACGGAAAGTGTGTCTGTTTGATTTGCAATTACGATGTCGTAATGAAAGAGTATAATGTCCGTCGAGACTATGAGACCAAGCATCAGAGCTTCGCACTGTACACAGGTGCCGAACGAGCACAGAAATTCAAGCAAACGGCAGCTAGCCTGCAAGCTTTTTATTCGTGCTAACAAAATACAGGAAAACAGCAGCAAGCTAGGAAGTCGCACAACTTATTGCCCAGCATGGCAAACCGTTCACCTCAGATGGTGGTTTCATAAAGCAGTGCCTCATCAAAGCCACAGATTTCAACAACGTGACCTTGTCCAGAAATACAGTGGTGCGGAGAATCGAGGCCTTGTCAGCTAACCTGAAACTCCAGCTGAGAGAAAGCTTGTGCTTTTGATTTTTACTCGATAGCGTGCGATGAGAGCACAGACGCCACAGACAACGCATGGCTTTTAAGTTTTTGGCGGGGAGTCGATGATAATTTTTGCTGTACGGAGGAGCTGCTTGATATGATGAGCCTAAAACGCACAACGACAGGTGGAAATGTTTTTGACGCTGTGTCAGAGGCAGTTGAAAGGATGGAGCTTAAATGGGACAAACTCAACGGATGGAGCTCCGCCATGACTGTTGAGCGCAAAGGAATGGCGTCCATGGTGTGCGTCAAGGTAAAGACTTTATTACAGTATAAAATAGTACTTTCAAGCACTGCTAAAACCCAAACTATACAGTAAAAATACACAGATCTTTGTGTGCTGATAGTACACTTCTAGTAGAACAAGGAGAAAGTGGTCTGAGCCTGGAACTTTGCACCAAAGTCAAGTTAATAATCATCAAAGTTGACTGTATTACAGTATGACATTGTAGTTTTAAAACAATTAAACAAACTTTCACTACTCGGCAACAGCCAAAGGGCGACTCCAACCATGCGACTTCCCTCGGTGTCCTTGCATATCCAATAGGGAAACCCTGCAGCTCAATTTTATCCCTCAATTAGGATGCTGGCTCTCCCACCTACTGGGGAAATATAGTTGTTAGGGAAATTGTTAGTTCCTTTTGTAATTCTTAAATAAAGCAGACACAATCAGTTGAGACCTTCTTCAGGATTTTACTTGCAAGGAGTGAGCAGTTTACAGCAAAGGCAACTTCCTCTGACTGAAGACAAGACAAGGATTCAGCTCATAATATGTATTGCATTCTGGGAGGTGCAGATTAAATGCAGTATTTTTCCAACCTTCAGTATTTTTCTAACCTAATTCAGCAAAGCCTCAATCAAGGATCTGTAAGCGCCAGAGAAAAGACTTTGTTTACAACTGCTGCTTCTCGCACTCCCCGACCCAAAATCTACCATTTGTCGTCGAGGTTGATGCCTCGGACTGTGGGGTGGGAGCAGTACTATCCCAGCGTTCGCCTTTGGATTCGAAAATTCACCCATGCGCTTTTTTTTCAAAGAAACTTTCTCCCACTGAAAGAAACTACGTTGTGGGCAACCGGGAGCTGCTGGCAGTCAAGTTGGCCCTGGAGGAATGGAGACACTGGCTAGAGGGTTCGACTCACCCCTTCACTGTTCTAACAGACCATACGAACTTACTCTGAATAATAAGGCAGATGCTCTGTCTCGTCTTCATTCCCCATCTGACCCTCTGGATAGGTCAAAGTTCATTCTCCCAGGCTCAGTTAGGTTGGGCGCTGCACGCACCGGTTTGGAGAAGAGTGTCATCGGCGTGAATCAAGGTAATCCAGCCCCTTCAGGTTGCCCTGATCGCTGTCTCTTTGTCCCTGCAGAACTCAGGTCACAGGTCTTGCAAGTCTGTCACGACTCTCGCCTCGCTGTGCATCCGGGAGGCAGCACGCGCCGTACGAGCGGTGCTCCAACGTTTCTGGTGGCCTACAGTGCGGAAGGATGTGCGAGAGTATGTTGCCGCCTGTCCCGCATGCTTCAGGTCGATGGCTGGCCACCAGGCTCCAGCAGGGCGCCTACTTCCCCTGCCCGTTCCCAAACGCCCATGGTCTCATTTATCCATGGACTTTGTCACTGGGCTGCCTCCTTCCAACGGGAACACTGTGGTCCTCACGGTTGTGGATCGATTTTCAAAGATGGGGCACTTTGTTGCATTCCCCAAGTTGCCATTGTCCTCTGAGACTGCTCAAGTGATGATTCACCATGTTTTCAGGCTCCACGGCATCCCGCAAGATGTGGTCTCAGACCGGGGGCCTCAGTTCACCGCCAACTTCTGGAGCGAGTTTTGTTGGCTGCTAGGTGTGTCTGTCAGCTTATCATCAGGCTACCATCCCCATTCCAATGGGCAGGCAGAGCGTTTGAACCAGGATCCTGGATCCCGCTCTCCTGCGGGAGTTTCACGCTGCCCAACCCGATCAGCCCTGTCGGCCGTTGAGGAGGGGGTACTGTTATGTCGGCAGCTGGGCTTTCTGGTTTTGGGCTTTTATTATGGTGGATTTTGTTTTGCATCCGGTTGTTTCGTTCCTGTTCCTTGGCTAATTGATTGTTTTCACCGGTGTTTCATTAGTCGGTCTATTTAGCTCTTCCGTTTTCGCCGCATCCTTGTCCGTTTATTGTTTGCTGTTTAAAGCAGTCCAGGTTTGACCAAGTTATTGCCTTGTGATCATAGATACCACTGCTGTATTTTGTTTCACGGTGACTTAGATTTTGTTTGTTTTGGCCACGCCAGTTTTCCGTACTTAGTACGCCCTTTAAGTTTCCTGTTTTCTCTGTTCGCACGGTGAGCATTTTGCCCGTGCTATTTCTGACTAAAAGAACACTGACGTGAGGACGGTCCTCCCTAGGGGTCCGGCTGCGCACTTTATTGTGCGCAGGGTAACATTTTCGTGACAGAACTGAGGGATTCGCTTTACTGGTTCACATGGAACAAGGGCTGGAGTGGTCGCTTCCTGACCATCAGGAACAAAGGCAGGAATGTCCATCTTCAGCCCATCAGGAACTAGGACTGGAGTGGTTATCATTGAACCATTCTGTCTGTCTGTATCTGGAAGTCCCACAGGATCTTGGCTCGCTCGTTTTCTACCACCTTGGGAGGTGTTTCCCACTTTGACCTTGGGGTTTCCAGTCCATACTCCGTGCAGATGTTCCTGTATACTATGCCAGCCACTTGGTTATGGCGTTACACACAGGTTGGTGTGTCGCACCCTGCAGTCTTGGGCGACTGGTGATGTATGTATGTATATATGTACATACACAAGTCACCCAAGACTGCAGGGTGCGACACATACTTATATATGTATATGTATGCAAAGGTGTACTCTCAATGGCAGGGTAATAACAGCAGAGCAGACCCACCAAGGCTGGAAACTGAACAGTACAGGAACAGTGATGCCACCCTCTCCCATATAAGGTATATAGGAGAGGGAGGCATCACACAACAGTGATGTACAGTGGGTGATGGATCTGAGAGAAGACCACAGCAACCTCCCTGAACAGAATCCAGTGACTATCACCGTGGCAGACATCCAACAAAGAGTCTCAGGTATGAATAAAACTGCACAGCCTATTGGCTAAAGAAGCTCACTGCAATCCATGAGCGCCTGGCAGCTCAAATGAACCAGCTGCTAAGGGATGGGACTCACCTTGAATGGCTGATTGAAGGGCGAACGATCCTGATAATGAAGGATCCCTCAAAGGGTACAGTCCCATCCAACTACCGGCCAATAACCTGTCTCTCCACAAAATGGAAGCTCATGTCAGGCATCATCGCAGCTAAGATAAGTGGGCACATGGGTCAATAGATGAGCGAAGCACAGAAGGGTATTGGTAAGGATACCAGAGGAGCCAAACACCCACTCCTCGTTGACAGAACAGTCGCTCAAGACTGCAGAGTATGACACACCAACCTGTGCACAGCCTGGATCGACTACAAGAAAGCCTATGACATGATATATCAGGGAAAAGTACAGTATCCAAAATCTATATCTTAATTCCTAATGTAGATCAGACAGTGAGCCTTCCAATTTCTAAATGGGAGGCTGATCTCAACATCCCCACTAATTGCACGTTCTGGAATATTATAAGTTATAATTTATTCAGAATGACCAAAAATACAAATTTACAACTAATACCATATAAAATATTTCATAGAACACAAAGGATGTCCCAAATGGGTCTCACAACCTCAAATATTTGCCCTCATTGTACAGGTAACACACCAGATAGATTCCTACATGCATTCTGGTCATGTTCACCTGTGCAGCAATTTTGGCAGAGAGTATGTGAACACCTGTCAACCCGATTAAGCTGTCCAATCTCAGCGGCCCCTGCACTTTGTCTTCTAGGAGATATACAGTAGGCTGGTGGATTCTGGGCTGGCCGCATGGGTCCTCTGTGGTGTGGTGGCTACTGAGACCGGCAGTCCGGTGCTGGACTAGGGCCATTTTGAGGGTTGGCGTGTGCCTGTCTCCGGGGAGCGGAGGCGGGCCTCTCTGCCAGTGTGCGGGAGCGGACCTGGGGGTGGAGACCTGGGTGACCTGTGTCCTTCTGGCTGTGTCTGCCTGAGCCCGGAGGGGTGTCTCTCCCTTGGGGCGCTGAAAGTAGAAACATTAACAAAAGTGCAGGAACCTTCAGTCTGAGTAAAGTTAGGCATTATACGCATTAAAGAACTGGCTCATTAGTTAAACAAAGGACTGTGAGAAGGTGTGAAGACCACGTCCCCCATGAAGGACATACTGTATAATGTAGAAGCTCCTTGAGAAACATTTCTGCTCTAAAAAAATGTACACAACTTTCAGACAACCTGGTTTAGAAAATGGTCAAATGAACAGGATGTTTACAAAATCTGTAAATTAAACTTGCTAAAAAGAAAGCGTTAAGTTTATGGCTTCAGGATCTAAAAGTTTCCTATATTAAACCACCAACTAACAAAAACGGTTTGTTTTAAAAAACTGTGAGTGGGAAGTTGTGTGCTTTAACCACTAGGCTCTTTGAAGTGATGGATCTCTGAAGAATCTTCTGTTTAAGTAGTTCACACTTGTACACACTTGTACACCCAAAATAGTGTGTCCACTTTTGTGGTAATTTAATTTATGCAAGCCAAATGACTTGTTCATTTAAAAAAAAGTAGTGATGATTTGGTCACACAGGGTTTTTATATTTATTGTCTATTAGAACAATAAGCATGAGCAGCACTTCACGTAGGAACCTTTGTAAACCGGAGCAGTTGCACCTCGGTTGACTGCTCCGCCCACCCTCAGATGCAGTCTTGAGGATGAACTGAGCAGTGTCTTGATTGCTGCAACAACTTACCTGTGTTTTCCAGGTTAGTATTCGATTGAAAACAACCAGAAACTACCTCTCAAGCGTTTATTTTGTGAGTCAAGTGTAATTGCGTTTGTTTAAGGTTACTTTTGGGCAGTTGTGCCAAGTTTTAGAGTTTGGAAAGTCGGCGCGAATTCGACGACGGTAATTGCCGACAGGTGTGGCACTGCAGGGTATTGCGTACCTGAGCGTTGTCTTGCAGGAAGGCTAATCTTGCAATGCGTAATGATTCAGCTCCTGTTCACTTACTGACATGGAAACAGTGTTTAAACTTACTCTGCTCCACTTTTTGAGAATGTATGTAAGTATATAACGGTATAGTTTATTACAATTAAGAGTTTAGTTTGTGTGACTGTTGAGAGATTTTACATTTCCATCATTGATACATGTGTGTCCAAAAATAAGTGCTTTAGTCCAGTAAAGTCAAGCATGTGTAAGCAGTATGCTTAAGTACAGTCGAGTAACACTGTGAATTATACTATGTGATGATGGTATGTCCTTAACCATTAAGTACTAGTGATGGTGTGCACTTTTGTTTAACTGAAGAAGAATATTTCTTACAATACAATAGTGTTATATAAGGAAATGTGAATGTGATGTATGGGAAATGTCCAGAGTTGAAGGTTACAGACAGTGTGACCACGAATGTCAGTTATGAAGATTGAAAAAGACACAAATATTATTATTATATACTGTTGAAAATGTAACTGTTCTAATTATTTGATAAAGATGCAGTCTTTAGGATGAACTGAGCGCTGCGTGTCTTGATTGCTGCTACAACTTACCTGTGTTTTCCAGATTGTGTCTTTAACCATTGTTGCTGTGGTACCATTCCTGGGACCCGTAACAATCACATCGGCTAACAGCACTGCAGGACTCTGATGCTTTGGGGAGAAGGGGGTGGTGTGAAACGAGTCTAGTGCTGTGGATTCGTCGTTCTGTCTGAAAAGAGGCTCTCTATTGTTATGTTCATTTAAACTTGATTAGAAGATTCAAATGCTCTTTTTTTTTTAATTTAAAACAGCTCCTGAAGCAGGCAGACCGAATATATAGAATGAGAATTTAAGAATTTCATTAGGTACATTTGTAAAGTCCAATTCAACCTAATACAGACAGTAACTGATAAACCTCCAAAAGGTAGTTTGGCAGCTGTGGCAGCGTGAGCTGCCGATGCTTATCTATGATTTAAAAAAAGTAAGTTCAACATTCAACTTTGACATGAAGTCAACTTTTCAAGTTTTCTCCACTTTTTAGTTGACTGTATAGACAGACTATTGTCTGTCTGTTTGTCTGTCTGCCATAGCAAACGGTGTAGAACTGACATTATCAGATCTATGTCCTGTTCTCAGAACTGTGCCTATACTTGGTGTTTGACCGTAACTCTATAGGTGAGATACTAAAGCTCCACCTTTTGGTTTTACCCTGGAATTGCGTCTTTGATGCTAAAATGGGGGTGGCCTCAATAACATTTTTAACACTTTCCTCAGACAGACCAAGGAGGGGGGCTGCCGACAATCGGCTCATGAGGGTGTGATAAGTGTGTGATCAGTGCCGGAAAGGGCACTGACAGTCAACTGAAATCAGCGAAAACGAACCGCTTCATCTATAGGAACGCTGGCGGAGCCACTGGTTTCCGAAACAAACTTTTGGCTCGGGGTCCTCCATGTCAAATACATCCATAACGTCACCCAAGATGCTGTGCTGCTTCTCAATGGGCTCATCTTTCTTGTCAGATTCATCCTTGTCCATTCTTTGACAAGAGCTCTCTCATATATCCGGCTATTATGCCACGTAAAACATTCCAATCATTCGCCGTGACAGGCATCGTCATGTCAGAAAGTGTCGCCGTCTTTGAGCTGATAAAGGCGCAACTCCCCCGTGGTGTGTCGTGGAAATCTTTGTTTTTAAGAAATCTACAGGACAACGTCAGTGTGATGAACCATCTCAAAGTTTACTCCCATGTCGTCACGGATCACAATCACAGTACTGTACCTCTAAGACGTAAGGCACATCTTGCTACACCATGTACAAAGTATCCACTGAAGGACTGAGGACACAAGACCTGTTAAAAAAAACCCAACATGTAAATGTTGACTGCTCCTTGATAACGAAAATACAACAAAAACCCCTTCCCTTCTTTATCAGCATTTTCTTGATTATAAGAAGTAAAAGAAGAAGAAGCAGGGGTGTGGTGGCTGCAGAGACTGGCGGTCCTGTGCCGGAGTAGGGCCATTTTGAGGGTTGGCGTGTGCTTGTCTCCGGGGAGCCGGAGGCGGGCCTCCCTGCCAGTGTGCGGGGGCGGACCTGGGAGTGAAGACCTGGGTGACCTGCATCCGGGGGACTCCCTCTGGGGGTGCCTGCCTGTGCCCGGAGGGGTGTCTCTCCCCTGGGGCGCTGCCCCTGCTCGGGTGGGGCGCTGCCTGCCCTAGCAGTCAGACGCCCTCTGGTGACTGCTCGGGCCTGTTGCAGGGGGGGTTGGCGGACTACTCAGGCTACAACCTTCATTATGCCCTGGGCGGAGGCTGGCCCTCAATGCACAACCGCAGAGTACGTGTGTGGGTTTGAGTGTAGCACTACACGGGAGAAAGGAGACCTTCCCACGTATGTGTTAGAAAGAGTTGTGTCCATAAATGGTTCCAAAATAAAGAGACACAAGACTTCAACTGGGTTTTGGGTGGCATGGCAGGATTTTATCAGCTGTGTTGATGCTGAGGTAGCCTCTCCTCTAGTGCCACCTTCTGACCAGTTTAAGTCATTGCCTTGACAAATTTCACAGCAGAATAGCACACAGTCGACTGAGAGAGTGGCAGCAGACTTGTCAATGATCTTTGAATTTTACTTTGCCCTGTTGAAACCATAACAAATTCCAGTGTGTCTGCTTTTGGGCCCAGATGTGTTCTTGGTTGTAACAGAATCAGTGACTTTTAGAATTAAGTTTGAAAAAAGATGCATAGTGTTTCAGATTGAAGTAAAACTTTAATTGAACTTTAATTTTAGAGAAAACAACACAGTGAAATTCACCCAAGATTTATAAGCCATTGTAGACATTACTCTTAAGATTACATCTTACTGAAATCACAGTGATTAAATCATTTCATCCATCACCAAAGTAATTTATGACTTAATATTTTTTCATTAGTTAGTGAAATACAAGTACTCAATGGCACCTTCCTTTCCTCCAGTGAGGTTTTTCTCAATGACATTGACCCCAATCTCCTTAAACGCTTCCACAGCAGCTTTGTTGGTGAGCACAAAGACAGTCTTGATGGGGTTTTCTGGGCCGTCTTTTTTGTACCACAGATTAATGGTGTTGTCTTCATTTGCCACATTTAGATCTTTGTTCACTACAGTGTAGCCTTGAGCTTGATAAGAACGGTACTCATCTTTATTGACGGAGACTTTCAGATCTCTGAGGGCATCCTCCTCATCATTGGTCAGTTGGTACCAGATGAAGACTGAGTTTTGGTTGTTGGCTTTATCCACACGGTTATAATTTTTCTTGAAAAGGTCAGCATGCTCTTCAAAGGTGGTAGTCACAGTGATGGCAGAGACGTACATTTGAGCAAATCTTTTACCCCACAGGTGGATGTAGCTTTCTCCACTGTTCAGATTACAGGACATTTTCTCCCAACCAGCTAGGCACTTTGCAACTTCACTTTTGATGCCTGTGGTAAGATCAATCTCCATTATGGGACACTCGGTACTGCAGGGCCCTACGTAGTACCACAGGTAGATAGAGTCTCCACTTGCTCCTTCATTGAGGCTTTTCTCAATCTTGCTGAAACCTGCATCAATCAGGCCCTGGGCCATGTTATCATTATAGGAGAACTGGATCCTCGAGATTGCACTGGTGCTTACTTGTTCCAATTTGTACCAGAGGAATATTTCATTTTTTCCAGATTTGCCGAGATTTGCAGAAAGTTTGATGAAGTTTTCAGCAATCAACTGTTGCTCATCCACTTTAGTCAGGGACACCTCAAGCTTTGTAAGACAAAGACCCATGGTTGGTTTGGTTTTCCTGCACAAGAGAAAATTAACAAAATCATGAGTGAACACAAACTGATGAAAATTCAATTCAGTTTTATTTATATAGCACCAAATCACAACAAGTTTATGTCAAGGCACTTTACAAGATAAAGTTAAGACCTCCAGCAGAACCTGGCTGAATGTTGGTGGCCATCTGGGTGAATGATGGGAGGTTATTGGATAGAAGCGATAGAAGAAAACAGAGGAGCTCAGTGTATAAATGAAGTCCCCCAGCAGTCTATGTCTATTGCATCTTAACTAAAAGATAGTTTCTGTGACTAACAATCATTGCCAGTGACCTGAACCATCTCTAACTATAAGCTTTATCAAAAAGGAAGGTTTTAAGCCTGATCTTAAAAGCAGAGTGATTAATTATTAAAGTTGCTGGACCTAGACAGTGATTTCTTGTCATTTGGAGGAAGACGCTGATGAATGTTTTCTCTAATAGTGATAATTTTATTAATAAAGTAGTTCATAAAGTCATTGCTACTGAGATTTAAGGGGATAGTAGACTCAACTCAGCTATGACTCTTAGTCAGCCTGGCTACAGTGCTGAAAAGAAACCTGGGGATGTTTTTGTTTCCCTCCATTAAGGAGGAATATGTTTTTCTAGCAGCACGAGGTGCTTTTTTATATATTATTAGACTGTCCTTCCATGCAATGCAGTTTACATGTATTGTATTGTTGGAACACCACTGCCTTTCTAGTTGTCAGGTCCTGTGCTTTAGGCTGCGGATCTCTGACTTATACCATGGAGCTAACCTCCTCTGATTCACTCCCTTCTTCAGAGGAGGAGCCACTGTGTCTAGCATTGTACGTAGAGAAGCTGCAGCATCATCTACAAGACAGTCAACCTGTTCATAAGGATTAAAGAGACTGTTCTCTGTGTAGCTACAAGACAATGTCGCAAAAGATGATGGAATCATCTGCTTGAATCTGGTTTTCGAGAAGAACTATTAAATTATCAATTTCAACCCCATATGTCAGGACAATATTGAGAGTACAGTATGATTAAAAAGATGAGTGGGTTCATTTACATGCTGAGTGAAACCGATAGTGTCTATCAGTGAGTTAAAAGCAGTGCTGAGACAGGTGCTGTCAATATCTACATGAATGTTAAAGTCTCCCACTACAATGACTTTATCTGTGCTAAGAACTAGGTCAGATAGGAATTCAGAGAATTCAGTTAAGAACTCCGAATATGGAGCAGGAGGAAGGTAAACAATACAAAACACAACTGGCTTCTGGGTTTTAGAGTCTGGGTGAGAAAGGCTCAGAGTGAGGCTCTCAAATGAGTTATAACTATGTTTAGGTTTAGGAGTAATTAATAAGTCTGAGTTCTAAATTGTTCCTACTCCTCCACCTCTACCTGTACTTCTAGGAACATGATAGTTAATGTGACTCATCTAGATGAACATATTCATCCTGCTGCAGCCAGGTTTCAGTAAGACAGAACAGATTTATGTGATGGTCACTTATCAAGTCATTTAATAATAGAAATTTAGATGAGAGAGCACTGATATTTAATAAACCACACTTTATTAACTTACTGTTAGTTTGTTTTGTAAGAGGAATGGTTTTAATGTTTATTTTTAATTCTGGTAAGTCACTCCTCTTTGATTTGTTAATGATTTCTATGTGACTCGTATAGTTTAGGTGGACGGGAAGCAGACACAGTCTCTATGCAATAACTAAGACTAAGAGTGGGTGGCGGCTGTGGAGAACATGCAGAGAGGCGTGTAAGACTGCGACTTTGCGTCCTGAGCTCTCTCAGTTGTCACGGAGTAGGGAGGCTAAGCAACATGGCCATGTTGCTAGAGAGTAGAGAGGCTCCGTCCAACGTTGGATGGATGTCGTCTCTTCTAATCAGCCCAGGATTTCCCCAAAAAGTGCTCCAATTAGCCACAAAGCCCACATCGTTTTCTGGCCACCCCCTAGATAACCAGCGGTGGTGCAATGACAGCTAAGTATACATGTCATCACTGGTCACAATGGGGAGGAGTCCAGAGAAAACTACTGTACAGTGTCAGACATTGTTTAGGCAAACAAACACATCGACTCAATGTTAATTTTAGTGACTTGTTACATGTTACTTAAGTAGGAAATGTTACATCATTGATTACCTTGCATTTAAAATTAAATCAGATCAGCACAGTCCAATAGAAATTTTAGGCCTCTAGCTTGTCATAAGATTGTGATAAACGTCAAAGTCTCAAACCTCAAGACAATCAAAATTGGACCAGAGAAGGCTCCAGTCTCATCTTATATTTAGATTCCTTGTGTACTACATCTATGTACAAAAACAGCAGCTAATAAAAATATTTCTAACTCAGTGGTGAAATGACTGAAATCAGTAGTTGAAGACTTACGTTTGTTCAGATGTTTTGTCTTGGAAGAGTAAGATGAGAGTCTGATGTGTGATGTTCCCACTGAGAACCAGCTGCTCTTTTATAGAGCACAGAGGCGTTGGAGTGAAATGAGGGGAGGAGTCTTGGCAAATCATCAGGTCAGGTTGGGTTGGCCTTATCTGATGATCTGAGCCAATCCTGTCTAAATGAGCCCATCATTTACAGGTGGGCAGCGAAACCCCACTGATGGTGGAATGTGTGGCCTTCAGCCGACTTTCTTCAGTTGAAAGAAGCCACTTGGATTGGTGGTGAAACCTTTCTACTGAAAAGAAGTCCAACTTTTCTTTTTTTTTCCCGGCGTCCTGTCCAGCAGTTCAACAAACAGCATCTATTAGGCTGACTTTAGGCTGACTTTCGTATTGTGATGGAGTTTTGTTCTTCCTAAGGGAGTACGTAAGGAAAATATATGCTCATCTTGGTTATTGGTTCATTTTTTTGTTTTGTTTAGTCCATCCTAAATAAATGTGATGTCACTGCATTGGTGGACAGGTTGAGTTTGTGCGTGTGGTGTGTGTGTGAGTGGGATAAGGGTGCAACCAGATGCTGAAATCAAGCAAATCAATGAACCAAAACAATAGCCACAAAATAAATAAATAAATAAATAAGGATGTACCTTAGATAACTGCTGTACTGTGGTTAACTGTGAAATTAATATTAATATTAATCTTAATAATAGCGTTAAGGTATCCTTTGTGAGGTCTGGCCATTCTGACTGCGACGTTTGCTGAGCTGTATAATATTTTGATCCAGTCTATGAATAAATCTCCAACGTTGACTTTATGGACAGTGGCTAAAAGAAACTTCCAGTTCACTTCAAAAGCTTTCTCTGCATCTAAGATGACAATGGCTGATTTTTTCTAATTTTTAGCAAGTGATTTACAGACTATTTTTACATCTACATTTATTAGTGAAATTGGTCTGTAACTTAATGGAAGTGTAGGGTCTTTTCCTGGTTTTTGGAGCAGGCTTATAATAGCTGAATTCATATTTGCGGGCAATAAATTCTGTTTTTTAACTAAGCTGGGTTCCAGCATTGACCAGAATTCCTTATAAAATTCCGTTGGGAATCCATCTGGTCCTGGAGCTTTTTTATTGGGCATCTCCTGCAGAGCTTCATGTAGTTCTGCCAAAGATAACAATGAGTCTAGAGTTGTGGTTTGTTCTTCCTTTAACTTTGGCAGTTTTAGTTTATTCAGAGGACGTCATTGGTCAGGGAGGCAGCATATGTCGTCTCTAAAGATTAAATTTTTTGTTCTAATTCTAATTAATGTAACATTTCTTTGTTTTTTCTTGTGTGATGAATATGAAATAATTCTGCCACGTATAACTGTCTTCCCAGTCTCTCAGAGAACACAAGATGAGGTTCCTGGTGTATCGCTGTTTTCAATAAAGGTTGACCAATCTCTCTTCACATAACTGATGAATTCTTGATCATTGAGTAATGGTGTATTAAATCTCCAAGGATTTAAATCTCCAAGGACGCCTTTGTCAAGGAAACAAAAAACATGTTCTGACAGTTTCTAGGTAAAACTGACAACTTGTATGTTTCTTTGGAAACCACACCTACACGATGTCGACATCCAGCCTCAAGAGAATTTTTTTTTTTTTCTCTTTTTGTTCTGTCCAGCAGTTTAACAAGCAGCATATCTTATGCTGAATGCCATATTGTGATGGACAGCTTTGCTTTAACAAGAGGAGTATATATAGAATATTAAGTTTCTGTTTCTGCAGTTAAGTTTCTGCTTTAGGGTGTGTATGCGGGAGGGGGGGGTAGGGGTGCAACCAGCTGCTGAAACCAAGCAAATCTGTTAAGTAAACAATCGAAGCAAAATAAATAAGAAGCAGGGATGTACCTTAGGCTAACACATTCATAACTAAACAACTGTTGTACTGTGGTTTACCTTGGAGATTAATACTAATACCAATAATAGTGTTAAGGTGTGTGCACATACAAACATATACATATCATATACATACATATGTGCATTGTTATACATGTCCCATACTACTTAATAAAAGTTCAACACCACAATTTCCATATTCATACATTATTGATATTGGTAGTGATAAGTATCAGTAATACTTACAGTTGGATTTGGAAAGCCTGTTCATGTGTTGAGTGTTCCACTACAAGGTTAGTGAAACTGTAGCTTAATATTATTTACCCAAAGGGTGAGGCAGACGTTGGTGCATGAACAATGCCACTTGTGGAAGCCAGGGTGATGTGAGGAGCCTTCACACCTGCCCTCCTGGAACCTTCAGTTCCAGGGGTGCAGGTGTTGCGACCCAAGCCGCCCACACAGAGCCCCCCAGGCAGAGCTGCAACAGCCACAGAGACAGCACCCAAGGCCAGAGTGGGCCACCGGGGGTCAACGCTGTTCGCCCCATGAGAACCAGGGGCAAACACTCCCCCCGGCGGGAGGGTCGGCCTGAAAGAGTAGAGCCCGAGGACCCACGGTCCGTAGGGAGCCCGCTAGGAGATGCCCCCGCGCCTAAAGTGGGACCCGCCCCCAGTCCACCACCCCCACACGAGCGGAGTGGGGCCTACCCCATCGGCCCGACCTCATCCCCTGGCACCACACCGGCCTGCAGCACAAGGTGGAAAGGCCTTTTTTGCATTTGGTGGGGGTCAGCAGAAAAGAGAACACCCAGGCAGACGATCATCGTACCCCGGGCGGAAAACCGGACCCCTACACTCCAACCGCACCACACGCATACAAACTCACACAAACACAGATGCATACACCCACCCACATGTACAACCCACATCATCACATCAACACACACACACCCTAAACTCTCTTACAACAAACTAGTCAATCATACGTGAACCAATGCACTCTCAGATACATTCTCGCTCCCACACCATTCGCTTGATCACATACGTGGGGAGGGTAGGTCTCCGGCCTGCTGTTCATGTGGCCCCAGGCAGGGACCGCAGCTCTCCCTGAGCCCCGCCCAACTCCCCCAACCTGGGGGAAGCAGAGGGCAGCTGAAAAGGCACCCCAGAACCCTGCAACCCAGCTTGGACGTGAGTGTGTGGAACTAAAGTGCACTGAAGGTGGGTGACACCTCCAGGAGCACGACCGCTGGCTGACGGTGTGTCCCCCGGACAGTGCACCCCCTCACCCTAAATGTCTTTTTGCAGTTAAAACTGGGTGGTGATCTCTCCACCAGGGCCAGTGGCCGAGGCCACAACTGGCCTCAGCCCCAGGCCCCAGTGAAAGAGCACACCCCCGGCCCTAAAAGTATGTGTATGTAGCTAAGTATGAGGAACTTTAGGAGATAGCCAATTTTCCGAGGGGTCCAGCAGACAGAGCCATCAATGGAAAAGGCTTCGTCTACTGGCCCCCCCGGAAGGAGCCCCCAGATTCCTAGACGAGTGTGTATGGCTAATGCAATTAAAACTGTAGAGCATCCCACTTGGAAGGGACGGAACCACTTCTCGGTAGCCCCGGTCCCTCCATGAGCAGCATAACCCTTGCAGACCTAAGTGGATGAATGTGGAGAAATGTAGTTGGGAAGCAGAGCACCAGGGTCCGCAGAGCCAGGTTCCTGACTGGCTCTGCTATCCATCCCACCACCCCCCCACAACCCCCAGCCAGGAAGAGACAGCCGAGACCCAGGGACCGCAGTACTACTGCCCAGGCGCCACACGCAGCACAGCCAGAGCCATCCTCACCCTTCTTTCACACTTACCCATTCTCTCACTCAAGTATGCCCATGCTCGCCCCGTGTAGTGCTACACTCAAACCCACACCCATTCTCTGCGGTTGTGCATTGAGGGCCAACCTCCGCCCAGGGCCCAATGAAGGTTGTAGCCCGAGTAGTCCGCCAACCCCCCCCCCCCCCCCCCCCCCCCCGCAACAGGCCCGAGCTGTCACCAGAGGGCGTCGGACCGCTAGGGCAGGCAGCGCCCCACCCGAGCAGGGGCAGCGCCCCAGGGGAGAGACACCCCTCCGGGCACAGGCAGGCACCCCCGGAGGGAGTCCCCCGGACGCAGGTCACCCAGGTCCGCCCCCAGCACACCGGCAGGAAGGCCCGCCTCCGCTCCCCACAGACCGACACACGCCAACTTTCAAAATGGCCCTACTCCGGCACAGGACCGCCGGTCTCAGCAGCCACCACACCCCCGCCGCAGGGGACCCATGCGACCAGCCCAGAGTCCACCAGTCCCGTTGTCCCGGTTCCTTAGGTAGGCAGGCACCCCCAACCACAGCAAAAGACACACCACAATAAAGTGTCTTCTGTCCTGCTTCTTCCCTGCCATTGTTGTGCGAGACAGCGCGACAGTCACTTGGTAGAGGTCACGTCAAGTATTTATTTACAATCTCAAATACATTATATATACAATAATACTAAACACATCTGCAAGAATTAAAGACCACTAATTAATTATAACTCAATTGATAAAATATTTGTCGGATGCCAGGTAACATATAAATGAACATCGGATATAAGACATTCATTTCATTTCCTTGTTTCTCAGTCCAAACAACCTCATATCTGAGCTACAGTACAGTTGTCACGTGACAACAAAACAAAAGAACCATCCGTAAGGATCTGTATAAACGAATCACGAATGAACTGGAATGCTTGCTGCTCGCCACAGAGCCTGAGGGGCCTGGCTGTCATGTGTTAAAAGAACGACTCCCAGAGGATGGACGCTCAGTTGAGTGGGGAGTTGTCTAGGAAATTTGTAATAGAGAACGGTACACCTCAGAGTAGTGTGGTTAGTCCTGTGCTGTTTAATATCATGATCAAAGGTGTGTTTAGTGGGTTGGATAAAGGTTTGGGAAGGTCTCTTTTTGCTGACGATGGCGCAATTTAGAAGAGAGGGAGGAACAGAGCTGTAGCTGCCCTTGGTATCAAAAAAAAATTCACAGGAGAGTCTCTAACGGGTGCGGTGAGTTTATTTGCTGGTGTCATCCACAGAAGTTTGACCAGCAACACTTGAACATCCTTCAAGCATCGTGAAAACTAAAAATGAACAAAGTTGCTGCTTAATGGTCACTCACATTTAACAAAGTGCAAATAAACTCACATATACCATAGTAACACACATGTCTACACATAAATGCAGAATGTAAGCTCTGAATAAAGCACGGTAATACACACAAAAAATGACTAATGTGCACTGCTGCATAAGCACGTGAAAATATTTAGTTTCCCAAAGAACAAATATTACAACCAATGTCAACATTTAGGGTTCTCTAAAATTTTTGTTTACTGATACGATGAGTCAAAATGACATACCTCGCTCCGCTTACCAAGGGTGCAATAATTAGAAAACGTGTTGAAGTCTTCGATCTTAGCATCGCTAGCTTGACTGACTGAGCGAGGTAAGAAAAACTCAGCTATGATTTGTAAAGTGTTTACATATTACCAAATAGCGTTAAATAAAACAACATCATAATAAACGTTACAGTAACATACAAACTTACATTCAACTTGAAGAAACCTGAAGGCAGTGAGTCTGCCGTAAATCTCCGTCTGCCAACCCCATTTATTCTTTCACCAGGCAATGCACCGCTGTGCCCTGAGGGTCACCCACACGAACACTCTTCTCCCCCAGGGTGAAACACAATAAAACAACAGGGAACACACCGCAACCACACATGAACAAAGGGTCAAACCACCTAACTTTACCTTTACATTACTTAACGTTATCTATTCCACAATAAACACAAAAACGCTACTTTACCCATAATCCTTAGCAGCTCAGGGCGGGAACACCCTGGGTCGCTACACTGCCCCCACCTAAAAGGGTTAAGTGTCCCCACAACCCTTACAACACAATGTCAAAACACAATTACTGACTAACAGTCATCAACCAAATACAGTCACAGAGTCATGACATTAAGTCAAGGTGGAAGCCTTTGTGCCCGGGTTGGCCTTCCTGATGCCTCACCCCTGGTGCTAGGTTCATTACCAAGTTCTGCATTGTCCCCGTTGTCGACAAGGTTTGGAGAGGAACTGCCCCTTCCATCTTGTGCAGCAGGGGCCAGGGAACGGTAAGGTGCTAGTCTGTCTCTGTGGAGCACCACCCTCCGACCTTGACCTGGCATCCGAACTATGTACACAACCTCAGAAATCTGCTCTACAATCTCCCCAGGTCCTTGCCAGTGGCTCATAAGCTTGGGTGAGAGTCCTAGCCTCCTCACTGGGCAGTAAACCCACAATCTATCCCCCGGCGCAAAAACAGGTCCATGGGCTCGTGCATCATAAGCCCTCTTTTGTCTGACCCCTGCTCCCCTTTGGTCTCCAACTGCTAGATGATGCACTTTGCCTCGTCTGTCCTTCAGCCGTTTCACATAGTTCAGCTTAGGCCCTCCTTCAATCTCTGGCTCGGGCGCAGCACCAAACACCAGGTCCACAGGTGTCCGGAGCTCCTGGCCAAACATCAACAGTGCACGCGTGCACAGACTGGACTCCTGCACTATAAGGTACGCCCACAGGACCAGTGGCAGGTGCTGTTCCCAGTCTCTCTGGTGCCAACTGGTCAGTGTGGCAAGCTGCATGGCCAATGTCTGGTTAAATCGCTCAACTACGCCATCACTTTGGGGATGGAGTGGTGTAGTCCGGGTCTTCTTCACCCCCAGACGCTTGCACACTTCGGTGAACAAACGGCTTTCGAAGTTCCTCCCCTGGTCACTGTGGAGCTCACTGGGGACCTAACTAATTACTCCTAAACCTACAGTAAACATAGTTATAACTCATTTGAGAGCCTCACTCTGAACCTTTCTCACCCAGACTCTAAAACTCAGAAGCCAGTTGTGTTTTGTATTGTTTACCGTCCTCCTGCTCCATATTCGGAGTTCTTAACTGAATTCTCTGAATTCCTATTCCTAGTTCTTAGCACAGATAAAGTCATTGTAGTGGGAGACTTTAACATTCATGTAGATGAGATAGATGACAGCACCTGTCTCAGCACTGATTTTAACTCCTTAATAGACACTATTGGTTTTACACAGCAGGTAAATGAACCCACTCATCGTTTTAACCATACCCTCGATCTTGTCCTGACATATGGGGTTGAAATTGATAATTTAACAGTTTTTCCCCAAAACCCTTTGTTATCTGACCATTTCTTATTAACTTTTGAATTTAGCATAATTGACCTTACAATAGCTGGAAAGAAATGTTACTATAGCAGATGTTTATCTGACAACGCTGTTGCCAGATTCAAGCAGATGATTCCATCATCTTTTGCCTCAATGTCTTGTAGATACACAGAGAACAGTCACCTTAATCCTTATGAACAGGTTGACTGTCTTGTAGATGATGCTGCAGCTTCTCTGCGTTCAATGTTAGACATAGTAGCTCCTCTGAATAAGAATTCAGTGAATCAGAGGAGGTTAGCTCCATGGTATAACTCAGAGATCCGCAGCCTAAAGCACAGGACCCGACAACTAGAAAGGCAGTGGCCTTCCAACAAAAAAAATGTAAACTGCATAGAATGGAAGGACAGTCTAATAATATATAAAAAAGCACTTTGTGCCGCTAGGCAAAAATATTATTCCTCCTTAATTCAGGAAAACGTTTTTTCAGGAAAACTCTTTTCAGCACTGTAGCTAAGCTGACTAAAGTCATAGCTGTGTTGAGCCTACAATCCCCTTAACAAAATTGTCAGTGAATTAAAGTTGAAGTTTAGCAATAATTTTTCATCAGTTACACCCTGTTTCAGCGACATAAAATGGATCAATAACTTCTTCAGTCTGAGGAAAGCTACAGATCCTTAAAGAACTGGCTCGTTAGGTGGACAAAAGACTGAAGAACCATCCCCTAAAAAGGACACAAACTGTAGGAGCTATAGGAGACACGCTTCTGCTCTTGATGGAATCAGCTGACATGACTTTAGACATCCTCGCTTGAGTCAGATATATTATCATCAGCGATCCATCGCTTTAATGTCAATAGTTTTAAAGTTAAACAGCTCATAGAAACAGGAAACACATACAATTTGAAATGGCACAGTAAACCAACCTATAGTGGTAATATTATTGCCACTTTAAGTGAAACTAAGAGCAAATCTAGGTATGTCCTGTACGTATATGCTGTACCGTGATTATATACTTTTTGGAATAGCTATTAAAATACTATTAAATGCTAGGCTATTAAAATGCTCAGATACCCTGAAGAAAAACACCACAGAATACATTGATTAAATGAATTTATTTTAGGAAGCCAGCTCTATACCTCTCCCAGTCAAGTTTCCTTGAGCATCTAAGTCTTTAATTCACTTTGTTATGTATTTTATACCACTGGTCTGTTGTTAAATCAGGAAATTGCTGAGTTACATATTCATGTACTTTATCTTTCAAATTTTTGGGTAATTCAGATTTTCCGTTGCTTCCGGTCAAGTTCACCATCTTTACCAAGTCTGTGTAAGCGTCAAAGGGGATGAGCGCCATAGAAAAATTTCTCTCCTCTTGAGAAACAGTTTTTGAAGAAATACTCTTCCCTCTCTGCTGACAGAGCCCGCAAGGTCACGTCTTGAGGACACCACACAGCCGAGGTGTTGCTGGTGTTGGAGCAGGTTGACTCCAACTCCAAAATCAAGAACTGCAGCTCATCCACTGAATAGTCCTCTGCCTTAGTCTGGAATAGTTCACGGCCACAGGAGGTGTTACAAACACCCCCAAGACCAGACAGAACAGAACCCAAAAGCAGTAACAGGCGAGAATGGCAGAATACAAAACGATATATTTATTATACTACACAAAAACAAAGGGTCACTACAGAGTAGGCAAAAGGTTCATAAACTAAACTGAGGCGCACTGCAAAGCAGGGCCAAACAAACTAGACAGAGGAATAATACAAAACAGAAGCCACTACCAAACAAAACTAGGACACAATAGGTCGCTGCACTGAGTAGCCAAATTAGGAGGAACAGGGCTGATCACGATCCAAACTGAACACAAGAACCAACCGTCATACAATAAGCCAGATGCAAACTGAGAGTCCACCATAACACACTGACAACTGGAGGAGTCTCCATCCTCCACTTAAATAGTCCTCCAGTTAATGATGTTTCCGGAAAGAAACAGCTGCTCAGTGCCGCCCTCTGAGGTTGGGAGGAGACTCACAACAGGAGGGTGGGGAAGGGCTGAATTTATGTTTTCGAAGTTGCGCTGGTGTGCTGGAAAATTTTGGTTCTAGGCGAGCTTCAAGCTCCACTACTTTTTGGCTTGTGGTTTCCAGTGAAGCCTTCGTGGTTTCCAGTTCAGTTGTTGTGATCTCCATCTTCTTCCCCATAGCATAAAATGCCATTTTAAAAGCAGCAAGCTCTTCAAAGCAATATGGCGTTGCTGCAGACCCTGCCCTAGATGAAATAGTGGTGGGCTATAGAGAACAACACATGTTTGGTTTTAGTTTAGTAACAGAAAGGCAGTTGGTGGTTTAAGATAAGATCTTTTTATATCCATAAGCCATAAACCTACCGCTTTCTTTTTAAGGAGCCTAACTGTCTTTGCAGTGCCAGGTGAGGACATTGCCCCTTTACTTTTTTTGCCATGTGGGGAGGCTTTGCGTTCCTATAAAGGAAATAGGATCACATTAAATAGTTTAGTTTGGATGCTTAGGATTAGGATGCTTACAGTATGTTTAGTATGTCAAATAGGCATGTTTGCTTACCTTTGCCGGGATGCGTTTTGTTCCTTGAGACTGAAAAAACGGTGCTTCCATCATAAATATTAAAGGGGTATCTCTGGGCCAAAACTATTTGGCGGAAGAATGTGCACTTGTTATTCAACAGTAATCTTCAACATATGTGGACAGAATAGTGAATTTGATTGGTTAGACCATGCCACAAGATACCTGACCAATTTTATTTTTTTTTTTTTATTTATAAACCCTTATTAGTCCCACAGTGGGGAAATTTGTTCTCTGCATTTGACCCATCCCCCTTGGGGGAGCAGTGAGCTGCCACATGAGCGGCGCTCATCAGACAACATTTTGAAAACATTGATATCAGCGTTTCAGATAGCACTGTGAAATATCATTTTTTGGAG
Source organism: Betta splendens (assembly GCF_900634795.4). Classification (NCBI taxonomy): domain Eukaryota; kingdom Metazoa; phylum Chordata; class Actinopteri; order Anabantiformes; family Osphronemidae; genus Betta; species Betta splendens. The sequence goes on along the minus strand of NC_040892.2, from coordinate 10,705,674 downwards.
AAACAATCACGTCACTTCTTTCCAAGAAAACTGGACAAGTAAGTAGCGAGAATATATTGTGTGTATGTGGGCCAATGATGAGATGAGTGCTCAAGCTGTGCAGCGAAAAATTGAAGAACAGATTGGTGTTTGGCTGGGTTTGTCTACTATTCGTTCTGCGCCTAGGAAACTTGGATGGAAATTTTGAAAAACACGCTTTAGCCCAGTGATAAGGGATTGCATCAAGACTGCCAGTCTAAAGCAAGCTCTCCAGTGAATATAGTCTGGGAAGACGTGGCATGATGTTCTTTTTAAAGATGAAACAACTGTTGCATTGGAACACTTTTCCCGGCAAAGTTTTTACAGAATAAATTACTTTGTTGTTAAACCAAAGCCCAAACATCCCATAAAGCTCAATGTCTGGGGAATGATTTCACATTGGGGAGCCAGTGCCTTGGTAATCTTTGAGGGAATTATGGACAAACAATATTTTGAGAAGTCTATAATCAAAGATGCTGCAGCACCCTACATCAGGGCCAATTTTGCATCAGGTCATCGCTTTTCCAGGACAATGATCCAAAGCACACTGCTGCAGCATCTGTGATTGCAACAGATGGTGTCAATTGGGTGAAGACTCCTCCAGCGTCACCAGATTTAAACCCCATTGAGCTTGTTTGGCACTCATTGAATGACTTCATCCGAAAGGAGGCAAAGCCGGGCACTAAAGAAGAACTAGAAGAACTCTCACTCTGTTCTCACCTACAGGTATTATTGGACTTGAAGCTCTGTGTCTGTGATGGGCAGCTGTGGATCCAACCATCTTGCCTGTGTCCAGTCCCTGGTCCAACCATCCTGCTAGTGCTCTGTTGTTGCTTGTTGTTGTTGCTATGCTCTTCTCTCTTAGTCTGTCCCCTCTTCCCAACCTGTCAAGGCAGATGGCCGCCCACATCCAGCCTGGTTCTGCTGGAGGTTTTTTCCTTGTTAGAAGGGTGTTATTCCTCTCCACTGATGCTGTTAAATTGTAATTTATTACAATTAAAGGCTTGCTGCATGTGGTATTTGTTGGGTTTAGTTATGTAAGGCCTTGAACCTTACCTTGTACAGTAAAGTGCCTTGAGATAACTTTGTTGTGATTTGTCGCTATATAAATAAAATTGAACTGAGTTGAAGTAAAAAAAGTTAGTTAGTTAAAAAGATTTATTAAATGAAAATATGTAAAACAATCAAACCACTCAGCAAAACATAAGCTATACTAATACTGAGCAGTTTACTTACTTTTTTCTGTTGTTTCTTGCCTGCCACAGCATCTTGCAGCGACATGCTATTCCATCCGGTTTGCGTTTAGTTGTACCATCATTTATTTTTCAACACAACAATGTCCCCAAACACACCTCCAGGCTGTGCAAGGTCTACTTGACCAAGGAGAGTGATAGGGTACTGTCACCAGACCTGAACCCAATTGAAATGGTTTTGGGTGAGTTGGACTGCAGAGTAAGGGCAAAAGGGCCAACAATTGCTAAGCATCTCTGGGAACCCCTTTAAGACTCCTTCAAAAATGTTGTAAGACCACTTGAGGTGACTACCTCTTGAAGCTCATCAAGAAAATGCTGAGTGTGCAAAGCAGTAATCAAGGCAAAAGGTGGCTACTTTGAAGAACCTAGAATATGACATATTTTCAGTTGTTTCACACTTTTGTGTGTATTTAATTCCAAATGTGTTAATTCATAGTTTTGATGCCCTCTGTGTGAATCTACAATTTTCATAGTCATGAAAATAAAGAAAACTCCTTGAATGAGAAGGTGTGTCCAAACTCTTGGTCTGTACTGTGCATGTCCCCCAATGTGGGATTAATAAAGACTTGATTATCTTTTTTATCCTATCTTACACCACACCCTCAGCATGAAAGGTAATTTATTCTACTAAACGAAAGTTATGTTGCGCAGCAGGAAATTACTTGACAGATGTCTGGATGAAATGCTTTGGGCCTTTGCTACTTCCTCAAAAAAAAAATGTTGATTGACAAAGACTGTAGAGACAGCAAGAGGGTAAAAGTGTGGAATTTAATTTCAATACTGGAACTAGACTCAGTAAAAAAACACAAACTAAACTAATGTTTAGAATGTCAACACATGGAGCTGCAGGGAATTGAATATTCACTGCAAAGGAATTTTTTAAAGTGACAATTTTTAAAGTACCTTCAAAATGCTTTGGTGAGAGTATTATCTGACAAACTGATACGGTCACACTACATCCTCAATTTGAAAAAACAAACAAATCAACTGACATTCACTCACAAATGAAAAATATGTTGCACAGCAGGAAATGACATGCAGTACCAACTGTCTAGGTGACAGTTTTCTGAGTCTCTGCTACATAAACAACAAAGAGAAAAAAAGACCCAACAACATTTGAACATTATGGACAGGGTAGGGACCAGGGACCTCATGTACGAAGCATATTTATGCACAAAAACCTGGCCTAAGTACGAATCTACGCCAACGTTCAGATGTATCAATAACTACGTAAAGTAGAAATTAACGTAACTTTACGGTAGCTCCCAGGTTTGCGTAAGTACTTTTCTACAGCTATTGGGCCATTAGCGACACTTAGAGGTGAAACAGGGAAAGGCTTAATCATGTTAAAACAATCATTGGTCACACCGGAGAAAACGGTTAACAACTAGATAAAGTAATTTCTCGAGAAATTACGTGGGAGAGCTGATCTGCTGCTGCAACGATGCCAAACGCTAATTAAGCTGCTGACGACAAAAAGTTGACTACGGCAAAACAATGAAAACTATGAAAACATTGACAAAGATCAAAAAGGTGACAAGATTCACCAGTCCATCCATCCAGTTTCATCTGCTTATCCGGGGCCGGGTCGCGGGGGCAGCAGTCTGAGCAGAGAGTTCCAGACTTCCTTCTCCCTGGACACTTCCTCCAGCCCTTCCGGTGGAACCCCAAGACGTTCCCAGGCCAGCCGGAGAGACGTAGTCTCTTCAGCGAGTCCTGGGTGTTCCTCGGGGGCCACCTACCGGTGGGACATGCCCGGAACACCTCCCCAGGGAGGCGTCCAGGAGGCATCCGAACCTGATGCCCAAGCTACCTCAACTGGCTCCTCTCGATGTGGAGGAGCAGCGACTCTACTCCGAGCTCCTCCCGGGTGACAGAGCTCCTCACCTTATCTCTAAGGGAGTGCCCAGCCACCCTGCGGAGGAAGCTCATTTCAGCCGCTTGTATCCGTGACCTTGCCCTTTCGGTCGTGACCCAAAGCTCATGACCATAGGTGAGGGTAGGAACGTAGATTGACCGGTAAATTGAGAACTTTGCCTTTTGGCTCAGCTCCCTCTTCACCACGACGGACCAATACACCGACCGCATTACTGCAGCCACCGCACCGATCCGTCAAACTCACACTCCTTCCTTCCCTCACTCGTGAACAAGACCCCAAGATACTTAAAATCCTTCACTTGGGGCAGGAACTCTCCTCCAACCTGGAGAGAGAAAACCACCTTTTTCTGGTCGAGAACCATGGCCTCAGTTTTGGAGGAACTGATTCTCATCCCAGCCGCTTCACACTCAGCTGCATACCGCACCAGCGCACGCTGCAGGTCCTGGCCCGATGAAGCCAACAGGACAACATCATCTGCAAAAAGCAGAGATGCTATCCTGTGGTCCCCAAACCAGACCCCCTCCGGCCCCTGGCTGCGCCTAGAAATTCTGTCCATAAAAAAAATGAACAGAACCGGTGACAAAGGGCAGCCCTGCCGTAGTCCAACAAGCACCGGAAACAGGTCTGAGTTATTGCTGGCAATGCGAACCAAGCTCCTGCTCCGGTTGTACAGAGACCGAACAGCCCTTAGCATAGAGCCCTGGACTCCACAAAACACATGTAGACTGTTAGGGCAAACTGCCACAAACCCTCAAGCACCCTGCTGAGAGTATAAAGCTGGTCCAGCGTTCCACGACCAGGCCAAAAACCGCATTGTTCCTCCTTTATCTGAGGTTCGACTATCGGCCGAATTCTCCTCTCCAGTACCCTGGCATAGACTTTCCCAGGGAGGCTGAGAAGTGTGATCCCCCTATAGTTGGAACACACTCTCATGTTCCCCTTCTTGTGAAGAGGGACAACCACCCCTGTTGTCCAGTCCAGAGGAACTGTCCCCCTCGTCCACGCGATGTTGCAGAGGCGTGTCACCCAAGACAGCCCCACAACATCCAGAGACTTGAGGTACTCAGGACGGATCTCATCCACCCCCGCTGCTCTGCCACTGTTATGGGAAAAATTGTCTCTTCCTTATTTCTAATTGTCTCTTCCTTATTTCTATGTCTCTTCCTTACTTCTATGCAGTTATTATATGATTTATGACTTATGTTCTGCAATTAATATCTTATGTTTTGTCTTACTGTATGCATTTGACATTTCACCTACATTGTTCAATGGTCGTCTCTGCCTGATAGACTCTCAACTCTAGCTCCCAAACTCAAGGTCGGGGAGTTGTGTCTCTGTCTGTTGAGACTTGGTGCTCCTTTCTCACAGATAGTTGGACGTCAGCAATGCAGGTGTGAGAAAGTAAAAATCTTCACACACACTGCGACAGGGAGGAGATGGTGCATGTAATTTGATTGGGTTAGAAAGACAGTCCACCCTTGTCGGACAGAGAAGCTAAAAGGCAGAAACAACTTTAGGATCGTGGGCTCTTTGCATCACACCTTCGTGGTGTGTGCACTGATCTCCCCAGCTGGTTTTTGGTTTGTTGATGTGCACGATCAACATCCATGCTTTTTATTTGCTTTCCCCATTATTTTTATTTTCTTTATTATTTCAATAAATCGCACAAAAGGACAACTCTCTCTCATCTACTTCTTTATGGAAAATTTCCACCACAGAAATTGGCGTTGTCGGCAGGATCCCGCGGCAGGTCGTCTGGACAGTGTGACCAGGGACGATAGTCCTGAGGACTAGGGTCGCTCAGCCTCCAAACCTCTACAGACATTCAGAGCTGGGAGGACTGCTCACCCGTCTGGATCGCCTCTGACGAGATCCACGAACTCAGATTCAAACTCAAATCCTAATTTGGCTCGGCTCGGTGAGAGAGATTCCTTTTGATTTGGGAAAAAACAAAAAGATTGGAACTTTTATTTTTAATTTAGCTGAAACATTTCAATTGGTTGAAAAAAAAAAAGAAAGAAAAGAAATATTCTATTAGGTTGAAACACTAAATTTGATTAGGAAAATTTAAAGATCCAGAAAAAAAAAATTCCAATATTACATGTTCTTAATTAGGTGAAAGTCTGCTCTGGGTGGTGAGACGTCGGTTGCTAAGGGTTGGCTCGTGGAACCGAGCTTCCGTCTGTACTGAGGATACAGACATGTTTTTTGATCTGTGCGTGGTCCACATGTGGGGGACTGAGTATAAAAGACGGCTTCTGAAAGAGGGAGCGCGTTTGCAGAGTGAAGTATTTTCAAGATACGAGGGACCCGGGCCTAGAGGGGCCTAACGTTGAGGAAATACTTCGTGAAAGGCTCTGTCGCCAGATCAGGTTGGTTCCCTTTTTACGGAGACGTCCGATAAAAAGGCATTTTGGGAAGGTTCCGGCCGGAACACACAAAAAAATCTAAGGCAGGAAACCGCTGGACTCTGAAAGACGGGTTCGGGGCAATTTGAGTCTTCACCACCAGACTGCAGCATTCCAAAGTAAAAGTAATTAAAAGTAAAAAGTAAATATGGTTTTTAGTGCGTTTCATGTTTCCATGAGTGGGAAACTGGTTATGGGTTCAAAAGGAGAATCGCTTTGTGTAAGGACATACGCACCTTAAAAGAAAAGTTAGATACAAAAGAAAAGATCTGAAAAAGCAAAACTATCAAAACTAAAGCCCTAAAAGAAACAAAAGAGAGATGAGAGTAACAGGAAAAAAGGAGATAACAACTCTGGGGAAGAATTGTTTGCACTCTGCCACACACACACATACACCACACCACACACACACATGTCATGCCAAGAGCAAATGCTCCCATTCTTTCTGCTCTCTATTCTAATGCAGAACTGAGCGCGATGAGGGTAAATCCGGATCTGGACTCCTTTCCCACCATCAGCAGAAGAACCGAAGGAGAAGAAGCGCCGACCAACAACCAGAACAGGGTGGAAGCTCTGATACCACAGCAGCTGGAGGACACAGACCACAGCATGGACGCCTCACCGACTCCCACAACGTCTGCAGCCGTCACGTTCTGGGCTCATCAGATGAACCAGCTACTACAAGTGTGTGTGTCTGACACAGACACCTGCTTATGACAATCAGCAAAGGAAAACAAGGACAGAGCAACAGCAGAGAAGATGTGCTCTGACACAGACACTGGTTGAAACAACAGGAGAGGCTTCAGACGTGATCGGCCCAAAAGAGCTGCATCTGAGGATCCAGGAAAGGTCTGTCATCGAGAAACAACTGTCCCATCGAAAGGCTTCACCCACTGGCGCTCACATCAGATTGATGGTTGGGGAAGGAGGAAGGTGACGGTTCCTTTTCACGTGACGTACAAGACGGTACCGCAAACACACACACACATTCATACACGCAATGAAGAAACACGCTTACAGCTGATACACGCTCAAATTCATGTTCATGCTTATCTGCTTATTGCAATGAAGAATCGCTTTTTGCTCAAAAAATCCCACAGAGTGATTTTAAAATGATGACAAACAGCTAAATGACAACTGCTGCATGACTTTACAGTCTGATGGGTTTAAACTATTTTAACTTGCAACAAATTCAGTAATAAAATCCTTCATGTTTCTAAAAATACTTGTGCACAATATAGGTTTGTCTGGCCAGACTAGAAGACTGTAGAAAACAAAACAGACTGTAGAAAAAACAAAACCAGACCATAGGAAGACTGAGACTGACTGAAACAGACTATTAATGACTATTAAAGGGAAGACGACTATTAGAGAGAAGTAATAATAATGACTGTACGTACCAGATTATTAAAGAAAAACTTATTCTTTCACTGTCTTGTGCAACATCTGACAGCAAGACACCTTAACATTCATTTTTGCTTTCAAACTTATGCCCAGTTAAATTTTTAGGAAGAGATCTCATGTAGTTTAGATATTTGATTGACTCCACTCCAGACGGAGTGCAGGTCACGTCTACAGACATTTTAAATAATCCCTCTTTTGTTGGTGTTAACTTCAGCTCAGCTGTGCTCTTATCATTGGCTGCTGAGGGGGGGCTGTAACTGAGGCCCTCACACAGGCTGCATCACAGCTTGTTTCCATGTGATACGACCTCCAGAGACGCATCTGACCTGTCCTGTACAGCACATGTGTCTTCTGGTCCTGGAGATGAGTTTGAAGAGTTATGATTTCACACACACACAAACTGACCTCAACTTCCCTCTCTTGGGATGAACACAGGTCTGCGCTTGCGATTTCTTTTACTAACGAACAAAAAAGATTTTTGATGTTTATTCTACAGTTCCACACATCCCTCTGTGAAAACATGATGGAGACAGATGCAGGACGTGGGTCCTTTCATGAACAGATGTCAACGGGGTGGAGACTGGTGAACGACTTCCGACCCCATGTGACGTATTCACCTACTTTGCATACTTTTAGAAAACTGTTTTTTATTCTGCCTGTTGTGCACAACAAACAGTGAACCTCCACATTCTAATGACACACTACATGTTTTTATTTTTATTTTTCAGAGGACGCTCTGACCCAACACTCAGCCTCACAGGAAGCCCTGCTTCCCTGTGGCTCACACACAGATATGATGTAGGTTCGATCAGAGGATGTGAACCAGTGGTCATCACACCTAAATCTGACCACAGACCATGTAAACAACAACACCCTCTGAAAGGAAGCCATAGACAGCGTTACTGCAGACACCACTAATCTACTGAATCATTGGATGCTACAGGCCACAAAGAGCCTGTCTAAATTACAGTTTGTTCAGACTAAGGTTATTTTCTGGGTCATTGTAATTACAGCTGATGGCAAATCCATCTCACCCAACAGAGTTAAAGCAATTTGAAACCTGCCTAAACCGTGCACGTATAAACAGCTGATGTCTTTTCTAGGTCTTTGTTCTTATTGTAGCAACTTCATTCCTAACTTTAATGTCTCTGAGGCCCCACTCAGGGTTCTGATGCAGACGTCTTCATCGTCCACTTCTTGTCTCACGTGGACGTCTGAGGCTGAACAACGTTCATTGACCTCATGCTTGCTCTTCAGTCGACTCCTACTTTGGGTCTTCCTGATCTGACCCTACGCGACCTTTCACTCAAACAGTGGATGAGAAATCAGGTTGTACGACTTCTGTTCTTTTGTCCTCATACTGTGTCTTTGATTCTTTTGGAATAGATCACATCTTTCTACAGCCCGATGGCTTAGATGCAACACCACCTGCTCAACATGCTGAACGTTACTATCAAGAGGCCGTCTTAAAGTCTGGCGTCTTAAAGACACTACTCTGCTCAGGCTGCAGAGTTGATCACATTGACTGAAGCTAGTAAACTAGCAGAAGGAGAGTCTGTTACCATCTACACAGACTCCACAGATGCTTGTCACACTTTGATGCTCTGTGGAAGCATAGGAAGCTTTTGAAGTCTGATTGCAAACCTATCTCATATCATGATTAGGGTCTGCTTTGCTGGACGCTGTCCTGCTGCCTACAGCTAATGCTGTTTGTAACTGTCCCACTCACAACATCAGTGACGACTTTGTTTCTGCCGACATGCAGCTGCAAACGCTGCTGCGAAGGTCACTGCCCAACAACCCCTCCTTCTCCTGATCCTCGTTTCCTCTCTCCAACTCTCTCTATCCTTTCCTTCCTCTCTCTCCCTGTGCTTTAAACATTTTGTACCTCACAGGAACGCAGACTCTAGCAGACGAATGGTTCCACTTGTAGCCATGAAGTCTGGTTTGGGCCTGATGGCAGCCGTGCCGCCCAAACACCTTTTCCCCATAATTCAGATTTCCCAACAGGTAAAAACAGGCGACAGGACCATTACACCATCCGTTAAGGAGTTCAGGAGGAAGCATTGGGACTCCAAACGGTGGAAGGTCCCAGATCCGACAGACGACCCTCCATCTACACCACACGGAGAAAACCACCACTAACGAAAAGAATTGAGAAGGACGACCCTCGCTGTGCTCGCACACGCACTGAGGCGAGGCTGCGTTGACCGTTCAGCTAAAGGTGTGAGCCAAGCGCCGCCTGAAGCTGCACTGGTGAATCACACTATCAGACCATACATCTACACACACGCTCCTGAGAAAACACACACACGAGCAGCCTTGAGTTGCCGACGCTGGACGACGTGTAGACTCTTCACATCACGGGAGTGACAGTGACTCAGACGACATTGGGAGGAAACTTGGCAGTGATAACAAGTCCCAAGTGTCTCTGTGATCAGCTGATCACAACCTGAAGAACTCCAACGGACTGTCAATACATCAACACACAGGTTGGAAACAATCTAACGCTACTGTTCAACAGGAAGAAGCAGATTGTTACGAGACATCAATTGTAAACATGCTTTGTTAGACTTCATTTTATGTTACTTGGATTGTTGCCTTTATCATATGATGTTTCTATGTAACTTTACACACTACTTTTGAATGAGAAAATTCACAACAATAACAACACTGAGTTTAAATATCCTGAAGTTGACTTGGTGTTTAATTTGCTCACAATCACTTATTCACTGCTACAATTCGTTTTTATCCTTCATCTACAGATGACAGAGGTTATGAGACAAAACGCATCATCATTCTGGTTAAATCCCTGAATCTCCTATTAATCTCCTCCTCTAGATGCAAATGTACAATTAAAGATCCGAAAGCATGAAATCTATCTTAAGGTTATATGATACAGAACCCCATCGGAAACCTATGGCTATCATAAATTAATTGTCTTTATTACATTACAATCGAATGGCCGTAGACATGTTGTTAGCAGAGAAAAGAGACGGTTGTGTTATGTTTGGAGACGCATGTTGTACTTACATCCTGAATAACACTGATTCTAATGGTATTGTGGCAAAGGCGCTCCACGGCCTTCAGAATCTCAGCTAACTCTGGTATAAGTTTTTTCCCTTGGAATTGGCTAGACGAAATGTCTGGAAAATGGAAATCTGTTCTCATGTCCACAGCTGTTTCCCTTATCATTGAGATGGCTGTGATTCTCTTGTTTGGTTTTTGCGTTATTCCACTGGTTAAAGGTCTCATCATGCGTGCGACCTCAGCAACACTCTCGTATCAAATGACACAATGCACTATGTTCAAAAACCCCAACTCTAATTCACTTAATGACTTTGACGATGATCTTAGGCTATCTGACCACAAAATATAATATGATACAAATATGATAATGAGCTTATTTTCTTCACATGCCAATACAGAGGTTATTCTTGTATAACTACCCAACAAAAACAGCTCCCAACCTTTGGTCCCTAAGTTACTTGCATTTTATGTGAAGGTGTATTTTGAATCTTGATGAGTTAATACCCTTATTGTCATCATTTGCAAGGGTCTTTTATTATTACAGAATGTGATGTTGACAATTTTTATTCTTTTAGTGGTTGATTAATGTGTAATCAAAAGGGGGGAGTGTTATGGGAAAAATTGTCTCTTCCTTATTTCTAATTGTCTCTTCCTTATTTCTATGTCTCTTCCTTACTTCTATGCAGTTATTATATGATTTATGACTTATGTTCTGCAATTAATATCTTATGTTTTGTCTTACTGTATGCATTTGACATTTCACCTACATTGTTCAATGGTCGTCTCTGCCTGATAGACTCTCAACTCTAGCTCCCAAACTCAAGGTCGGGGAGTTGTGTCTCTGTCTGTTGAGACTTGGTGCTCCTTTCTCACAGATAGTTGGACGTCAGCAATGCAGGTGTGAGAAAGTAAAAATCTTCACACACACTGCGACAGGGAGGAGATGGTGCATGTAATTTGATTGGGTTAGAAAGACAGTCCACCCTTGTCGGACAGAGAAGCTAAAAGGCAGAAACAACTTTAGGATCGTGGGCTCTTTGCATCACACCTTCGTGGTGTGTGCTCTGATCTCCCCAGCTGGTTTTTGGTTTGTTGATGTGCACGATCAACATCCATGCTTTTTATTTGCTTTCCCCATTATTTTTATTTTCTTTATTATTTCAATAAATCGCACAAAAGGACAACTCTCTCTCATCTACTTCTTTATGGAAAATTTCCACCACAGCCACCGAGGAGCTTACTAACTACCTCGGTGACCTCAGCCTGGGTGATGGGCGAGTCCGCCTCTGAGTCCCCTGCCTCTGCTTCCTCAGCAGAAGGCATGTCGAAGAGGTTGAGGAGATCCTCAAAGTACTCCTTTCATCGTCTAATAACATCCCCATTGAGGTCAACAGCTCCCCACCTCCACTGAAAACAGAGTTGGTAAAGAACTGCTTCCCTCTCCTGAGGCGCCGAACAGTTTGCCAGAATCTCTTTGAGGCCGAGCGATAGTCCTCCTCCATGGCCTCCCCGAACTCCTCCCAGGCCCGAGTCTTTGCCTCCGCAACGGCACGGGCTGCAGCACGCTTGGCCTGCCGGTACCCATCAGCTGCCTCAGGAGTCCCACAGGTCAACCAGACCTGGTAGGACTCCTTCTTCAGCATGATGGTGTCCCTTACCTCCGGCGTCCACCACCAGGTTCGGGGATTACCACCACGACAGGCTCCAGAGACCCTGTGCCCACAGCTCCGAACGGCCGCGTTGACGATGGAGACGGAGAACATGGTCCACTCGGACTCTATGCCTCCAACCTCCCTCGGAATCTGGTTGAAGCTCTCCCGGAGGTGTGAGTTAAAGATCCTTCTGACAGAGGGTTCAGCCAGGCATTCCCAACAGACCCTCACAATACGTTTGGGCCTGCCAAGTCGTTCCAGCCTTCTTGCCTGCCAGCGGATCCTACTCACCACCAGGTGGTGATCAGTTGACAGCTCAGCTCCTCTCTTCACCCGAGTGTCCAAAACATATGGCCGAAGGTCAGGTGAAACGACTACAAAGTCTATCATCGACCTCCGGCCTAGGGTGTCCTGGTGCCATGTGCACCGATGGACACCCTTACGTTCGAACATGGTGTTTGTTATGGCCAAACTGTGCCTAGCACAGAAGTCCAATAACATAACACCATTCGGGTTCAGATCAGGGAGACCGTTCCTCCCAATCATGCCTCTCCAGGTATCACTGTCGTTACCTACGTGGGCATTGAAATCTCCCAGAAGAACAATGGGGTCCCCAATTGGAGCGCTTTTCAACACTCCCTCCAGAGACCCCAAGAAGGACGGGTACTCCACACTACCATTTGGCTCGTAAGCAGAAATGACAGTGAGTGACCTATCCCCCACCCGAAAGCGCAGGGAAGCGACCCTCTCGTCCACCGGGGAAAACTCCAACACATGGCGGCTAAGCTGGGGAGCTATGAGCAAGCCCACACCAGCCCGCCGCAGGCAACTCCAGAGTAGAAGAGGGTCCAGCCCCTCTCAAGGAGTTGGGTTCCAGAGCCCAGGCTGTGTGAAGAGGTGAGCCCGACTATTTCTAGCCGGTACCGCTCGACCTCCTGCACAAGCTCAGGCTCCTTTCCCCTCAGTGACGTAACATTCCATGTCCCAATAGCCAGATTGGTTATGCAGGGATTGGGTCGCCTAGGCTCCCGCCTTCGACTGCTGCCCAATCCACTTTGCATCGGCAGGTGTGTCTGATTTTGCCGCCTTTCGTCGGCAAAACAATGAAAACGATGAAAACGTTGACAAAGATCAAAACGGTGACAAAATTCACCAGTCAGAAACAAAAATCTTGCAATTTAAGGTAATAAATTACATTGATGCTTTTATTTTGAAAGAATTTAGAGGTCTTATGCGAGTGGTTACTAAACTATAAAATAGTCATTAAATAGTTATAATTTATCATTCAAAAGCAAAAATAGCCATATTAAAGCAAAAGATTTAGATTAAACCCTTTCAGAATAAAAGCACCATGAGTGTGAGTGGTTATTTACTGAACTGTAAAATAGGCTCATTAACGATTGGTAATTATGCAGAACCAGAAATTTTTAGAAAATCTTGCCATTAAAGGTAATAAATTGTATTGGTGATTTTATTTTGAAAGGGCATGGAGGAAGCATGTGTGGGTAGTTACTAAACTGTTAATCTATCTTTGAATAGTCATAATAACCCATCCAAAAGCAGAAATATTGCTATTAAAGCTAATTGTTTGCCTTGGTTTTTTTTATTTTTAAAGGATTTAGAGGAAGTGTGTGCTTAATACTACACAATCCAATAGTGTAGTTGACTAATCAGTAACAAGCATGGAACTGCTCTGTACACTGAGCATCAGGAGTTTGACCTGTCAGTCAAATCTGCAGCTGCGCTGTCGCCATGGAGACGAAAGGCGGCAAAATCAGACACACTCTGCTCTGTGAAAGCAGACTTTCACCCTTGATAAACAGGCTTATCCAGCAAAACCATATTAGTTATTACAAAAATATTTTCATTTTATGAATCCCAAGTCTTCCCTGAACATGTGGAGTTAATTTTATGTTTGAGGACAAAAGCTTGTAGCCACAGTCGCAATTTAGACGACTGACGAAAATTATCATTATCAGAGTCTATGGGAGAATTTCAGGATCTCTCTGCACTTTGAGGTTGATAGCGACTAAAGTATAGGTCTTATAGGACGCACGGGTAAATTTGGTTTCTGATGGACTTCCTCTACTGGTCAAGGGGCAAAGCGTCAAAATCTGCCCTGACCAGATCAGAATCATCTGAATGACACTGTGGAACTGTGCAACATGTCACTAGAACAAATAACTGACCATGTGATTCATGCTGTTGAGCTGCGCAAGGAGCAGGCAAAGAAGGCAGAGAAAGACGCAACACACCAGCAACAGCAAAAAGAGGGGGAGATGGGTGTGGGGATGGGTAGCAGAGCCAGTCGGGAACCTGGCTCTGCGGACCTTGGTGCTCTGCTTCCCAACTATACAGTATTTCTCCACATTCATCCACTTAGGTCTGCAAGGGCCGTCCTGCTGATGGAGGGACCGGGGCTACCGGGAAGTGGTTCCGTCCCTTCCAAGTGGGATGCTCTGCAGTTTTAATTGCATTAGCCATACAGACTCGTCCAGGAATCTGGGGGATCCTTCCGGGGGGGGGTAGTAGACGGAGCCTTCCCATTGATGGCTCTGTCTGCTGGACCCCTCGGAGAATTGGCTATCTCCCAAAGTTCCTCATACTTAGCCACATACACATACATTTAGGGCCGGGAGTGGGCTCTTTCACTGGGGCCTGTGGCTGAAGCCAGTTGTGGCCTCGCCCACTGGCCCTGGTGGAGAGATCACCACCCAGTGAATAGTGTGGGTGCGAGAATGTATCTGGGAGTGCATTGGTTCATGTATGATTGACTAGTTTGTTGTGAGAGAGTTTATGGTGTGTGTGTGTGTGTGTGTGTGTGTGTGTGTGTGTGTGTGTGTGTGTGTGTGTGTGTGTGTGTGTGTGTGTTGATGTAATGATGTGTGTTGTACGTGTGCGTGGGTGTATGCGTCTGTGTTTGTGTGAGTTGGTATGCGTGTGGTGCGGTTGGAGTGTGGGGGTCCGGTTTTCCGCCCGGGGTACGATGATTGTCTGCCTGGGTGGTCTCTTTTCTGTTGACCCCCACCAAATGCTGGCCTTGTGCTGCAGGCCGGTGTGGTGCCAGGGGATGAGGTCGGGTCGATGGGATAGGCCCCGCTCCGCTCGTGTGGGGGTGGTGGACTGGGGGCGGGCCCCACTTTGGGCGCGGGGGCATCTCCTGGCGGGCTCCCTAAGGACCGTGGGTCCTCGGGCTCCACTCTTTCAGGCCGACCCTCTCGCCGGGGGGAGTGTTTGCCCCTGGTTCTCATGGGGCGGACAGCGTTAACCCAGAGTGGTCCACTCTGACCTCGAGTGCTGTCTCTGTGGCTGCTGCAGCTCTGCCTGGGGGGCTCTGTGTGGGCGGCTTGGGCGCAACCCCTGCCCTCCTGGAACTGAAGGTGTGTGGGCTCCCTGGCTGCTACGATTCTTCCCTCTGCTTGTTGGATGGGCGTAGTAGCCGAGCCCCTCACATCACCCTGGCTTCCACAAGTGGCATTGTTCATGCACCTATGTCTGCCTCACCCTTTGGGGGAATAATATCAAGCTACAGCCTTACTAACCTTGTAGTGGGACACTCAATGACTGAACAGGCTTTCCAAATCCAACTGTAAGTATTACTGATACTTATCACTACCAATATCAATAATGTGTGAATATGGAAATTGTGGTGTTGTATGTCATGACTTTTATTAAGTAGTATGGGATATGTATAACAATGCACATATGTAAGTATATGGTATGTATATGTTTGTATGAGTATGTGCACACACCTTAACACTATTATTGGTATTAGTATTAATCTCCAAGATAAACCACAGTACAACAGTTTTTTAGTTATGAATGTGTTAGCCTAAGGTACATCCCTGCTTATTTATTTTGCTTCGATTGTTTACTTAACAAATTTGCTTGGTTTCAGCAGCTGGTTGCACCCCTACACCCCCCCCCCCTTCCCGCATACACACCCTAAAGCAGAAACTTAACCTGTCCACCAACACAACAACATCACACATATTTGGGATTAGCTAAATAAACCATTAAATAAACCATAAATCAAGAAGAGTATATATATTCTATACTGTATATACTCCTCTTGTTAAAGCAAAGCTGTCCATCACAATATGGCATTCAGCGTAAGATATGCTGCTTGTTAAACTGCTGGACAGAACAAAAAGAAAAAAAAATTCTCTGGAGGCTGGATGTCGACATCGTGTAGGTGTGGTTTCCGAAGAAACATACAAGTTGTCAGTTTTACCTAGAAACTGTCAGAACATGATTTCTACATTTCTTCCCTGGAACACCCATTTGTTTTTCTCCCCGTCTTCCAGTTTACATACACGTGTCATTACGTGTTTCAAGATAGAGTGATGCCCTTAAGTCTGGTTTCTGGTAAATATGGATTAAAGTCAGTTTCAGTAATGTAGATAGCGGATGGTCAGTCAGTGAAGCTTTTTATGAAGCATAAAATATGATTTCATAGCATTAATTTGAGGTAATTATGTTACATGCAAGGCAAACTGGGACTAGAACTGCACTCGCCATGAGCGTGGAAACAGGCTGCTAAAGCCTACAAACAAAACCAGAGCGGAGGACCCAAATGCACAACCCATAGACAGAACTGACAATCAACTGTTTAATAGATGAACAAATAAACACAAAGAGAAATACGAACTAAGGGGGCTGCAAATGCACGATACAAATAACTAGAAACACAAAAGTAACACACATAGCAGACAATCTGGCGAACGGAACAGGTGAGGACTGGATCTTAAATGACTGAGCTAACAACTAATTGAACACAACTGAGAATCCCATGACAGAAAGTAAAGCATGAATTGACTGGAAGTGAAACAGGAACTAAACAGGAAGTTGTCAAACGAGGTTGTCGTTGTCTCCTCCAGACCACCAGGTGTCATGATCGGGGGTCTGGGGTATTATGTCCTGTTTTATTTTGTAGTGATGTCCGTTTTTTTCGTTTCTCCATGTTTATCTCATGCTTTACCTCAGGTTATCTGATTTCTCAGCTGTTGTGCATTAGCCATTATCATTTGTGTATTTAGTCTTCAGTGTACGCCCTAGTCCTTTGCCAGTTCGTAGCGTCTTGTACCTCGTTCCAGCATTGTTTCTGTCAGCCTTAGTAACCGTTTCGAGCCTCTTGGATCACCCTTATCTGTACCGTAGCCAACACGTATAGTAGACAGGCTCACATTTAGAGTGTGTTGTAAACGGAGAATCCATCTGTCTCTGCTTTATTTTTGTTTCAGGATCTTTATTTCAGGATCTCTCTGCGCTTTGAGGTTGACTAAAGTATAGGTCTTATAGGACGCACGGGTAAATGAGGTTTCTGATGGACTTACTCTACTGGTCAAAGGGGCAAAGCATCAAAATCTGCCCTGACCAGATCAGAATCATCTGAATGACACTGTGGAACTGTGCAACATGTCACTAGAACAAATAACTGACCATGTGATTCATGCTGTTGAGCTGCGCAAGGAGCAGGCAAAGAAGGCAGAGAAAGACGCAACACACCAGCAACAGCAAAAAGAGGGGGAGATGGGTGTGGGGATGGGTAGCAGAGCCAGTCGGGAACCTGGCACTGCGGACCCTGGTGCTCTGCTTCCCAACTATACAGTATTTCTCCACATTCATCCACTTAGGTCTGCAAGGGGCGTCCTGCTGATGGAGGGACCGGGGCGACCGGGAGGTGGTTCCGTCCCTCCCAAGTGGGATGCTCTGCAGTTTTAATTGCATTAGTCATACACACTCGTCCAGGAATCTGGGGGCTCCTTTCGGGGGAGCCAGTGGCAAGTAAAATCCTGAAGAAGGTCTCAACTGATTGTGTCTGCTTTATTTAAGATTTACAAAGGGAACTAACAATTTCCCTAACAGTGTGGGCTCCCTGGCTGCTAGGATTCCTTCCTCTGCTTGTTGGATGGGCGTAGTGGCCGAGCCCCTCACATCACCCTGGCTTCCACAAGTGGCATTGTTCATGCACCAACGTCTGCCTCACCCTTTGGGTGAATAATATTAAGCTACAGCCTTACTAACCTTGTAGTGGGACACTCAATACCTGAACAGGCTTTCCAAATCCAACTGTAAGTATTACTGATACTTATCACTGCCAATATCAATAATGTGTGAATACGGAAATTGTGGTGTTATATGTCTTGACTTTTATTAATTAGTATGGGATATGTATAACAAAGCATATGTGTATGTATATGTTTGTATAAGTATGTGCACATACCTTAACACTATTATTGGTATTAGTATTAATCTCCAAGGTAAACCACAGTACAACAGTTGTTTAGTTATGAATGTGTTAGCCTAAGGTACATCCCTGCTTATTTATTTTGCTTTGATTGTTTACTTAACAGATTTGCTTGGTTTCAGCAGCTGGTTGCACCCCTTACCCCCCCTCCCCCCACCCTCCCGCATACACACCCTAAAGCAGAAACTTAACCTGTCCACAAACACAGCAACATCACACATATTTGGGATTAGCTAATTAAACCATTAAATAAACTATAAATCAAGAAGAGTATATATATTCTATATATACTCCTCTTGTTAAAGCAAAGCTGTCCATCACAATATGGCATTAAGCGTAAGATATGCTGCTTGTTAAACTGCTGGACAAAACAAACAGAAAAACAAAACAAAACAAGCTGGACAAAGCAAAAACAATAACGCCACAGCAGACGACTTCCAAGGGACGACTACGGAAGCAAGAGATCGCCCTGAAGGAAAGTGTAGTATATTCTGTTACTCTTATGGGGTTATTTCTGTCCACTGCAACGAGGGTCAAGTTGACCGTGGTGTCAGATTGGCCACTAAAACAAATACGCTGCTGCAGCTGTGTAAACATGGACTTTCGATGGACACGTAGGCACTTGCTGGTTGCATAAACACAACAGCTTTATATAGTGGGCATTGGGAGATGTTTCTTAGAGTGCTTCGCAAGGGTCTGCTGCAGTCACCCAGCTGACCTTTTTCGACCTCTCATTTTGTTCTGCAGACGAACCTCCAGGTGAATTCGGCCACCACCTCTCTCATGATTATTCTGTGATTGTACTATTTCATTATGTGTAATAAATTCATTTGTTAATTTGAGCATAAAAGTTTGAGTCCGTGTGAAATATCTGATAAGGTCGGACCACCAAAATACACGACAAAAGTGATCGGATCTGGGGATCAGATGTTCCCATGGACAAGAAGCTCTGCACTACAGGCCAGAAAGTGGCACTATCCCTATTTCCATGGTTGGGGGTAGGAAAAATCATCATAAGAGTTGAAACCATAAATTACTGTATGACCCTGTTCTTCAATGTCACGGTAACGGCCCTTGTATAGATCAGTATAGATCGTCGTCTCACCGCCCTAACACTCCGTGAAATACAGGACCGTCTGGTGTTAGATCTGCTCACTGCAAGCCAAGGCGGAGTGTGTGCAATAGTGGGCCCCAATGCTGCACATACATTCCAGGAGACGACCAAGACGCAAAGGTCACCCAACAGGCACTTTGTGACCTACAGCACATATCCAATGTGCAGGCGGCTGATGTAGTGAAAGACAAATCCTGGTTTCATTGGTTTATGTCTGGCACATGGACTGACATTCTGATGAAGATTTTTGGACCGATTCTACTGATTCTTTTGATTCTGATGCTGATTGTGTTGTGCGTAATTCCTTGTTTGAGGGCCATGATCATCAGGCTGGTGAATCAAGGCCTTCTCAGGGTGTGCGCACAATATGGCATTCAGCGTAAGATATGCTGCTTGTTAAACTGCTGGACAAAACGAACAGAAAAACAAAACAAAACAAAAAATTCTCTGGAGGCTGGATGTCGACATCGTGTAGGTGTGGTTTCCAAAGGAACATACAAGTTGTCAGTTTTACCTAGAAACTGTCAAAACATGATTTCTACATTTCTTCCCTGGAACACCCATTTGTTTTTCGTCCCGTCTTCCAGTTTACATACATGTGTCACTACGTGTTTCAAGATAGAGTGATGCCCTTAAGTCTGGTTTCTGGTAAATATGGATTAAAGTCAGTTTCAGTAATGTAGATAGCAGATGGTCAGTCAGTGAAGCTTTTTTATGAAGCATAAAATATGATTTCATAGCATTAATTTGAGGTAATTATGTTACATGCAAGGCAAACTGGGACTAGAACTGCACTCGCCATGAGCGTGGAAGCAGGCTGCTAAGGCCTACAAACAAAACCAGAGCGGAGGACCCAAATGCACAACCCATAGACAGAACTGGAGCAGGAAGTAATTGCACGGACTGAGACATGCAGACTCAGGTCAGATAGTTACCATCTATACTGATAGCAGATATGCACAATGAACTATTCATATAATTGCCAGTCAATGGGAAAGTACAGGCATGATGACATCAACGGGAAAGACTACAATGCAGGTGAATTAATGAAAACTTTGTTAAAAGCAGTACAACTACCAGCAAAAATAGCCATTTGATGCACTGCACTCTCAAAATTGAAAAAAATGGACTCAAAGGACAAACTGCAGAAAAGTTATTACTATGTTTGACGAGGGGAACCTGTCCTACCAATACCCCTCTACCCCTCTTGTTTGAGGGCCATGATCATCAGGCTGGTGAATCAAGGCCTTCTCAGGGTGTGCGCAGTCATGCACTCTCGACAAATACACTATACACCTTTGAAGCTCGATAACTGTGAAGAGGATCTCCACGATGTCGACGGAAATGGACGCTAAGCTGAAGGGAACCGACTACAGCGTCAACGACCAGTTCCCCAAGGAGATCCTCGACCGCCGCCGCCGACTGTTCCCCATCCGTAAGAGGTTCATGGCAGAAGGCTGCAGGGCTGTCATCAGCGTCAACAAACTGTACGTCAACGGAGAGCTCTACCGGGACCGGGAAGCAACTCCGTGGCTCTACTAGCAGGTGGTATGTAAAAACAATGGTTTAATGTATAAGGTTTGTTAAAAAAAATAATAGATGCAATGCAACTATGTGTTATAACTTTACATCCAGTATTCAAACTCGTTCTCTCGCAGATGTTTCATATAAATGTTTATTGTCAATCTAATGTCACTCACTCACTCACTTTGCAAAGCGCTCACCATACGTAATCACTCACTTTCCTTTCACATTAATTTTCCTTCCCTTTACTCTTTTTCCTTCACCTACTTTCACTCCACACTGTCTACATCCTTTTCCCTATTCTTCTCCCACGTAGTCAGCCAGCTATGTAGCCCTCCAGCAGCCACACACAAACATCTACTGCACAGGGGAAACACGTGCACATACATAGATAACACACAACTCAGAATACACAGGTACTTAAGGTTAGCCACACACCTAAAGTCTGTCACACTACATACACACAAGACTAGTGATCCACAGCAGTCAGGTAAGATATGACACCACTGAAGATTGTCACTTGGAATGTACGTGGAATCAATAAGAAGGAGAAACGATTTAAAATATTTAACCATTTGAAAACCCTACAAGCAGACATTGTTTTACTACAGGAAACTCATTTTCCCAAAATTATAAATTACACTCTGGCATCAGCAGATTTCCCACATGCTTACTTAGCCGGTTACAATTCTAAACAAAGAGGGGTCGCCATCCTGATAAATAAAAAGATTAACTTTACGCATAACGATACTATTGTAGATCCAGAAGGGAGATATATAATCATTAATATCTTGATAGGAAACATTGAATATTGCATAGCTAATGTGTATGGCCCTAATGCTGACGACCCCTCTTTCTTTCACAGCTTCTTCACATCACTGTCTGCTCACTCTGGTTCCAAACTTATAGTAGGAGGGGACTTTAATTTAGTATTTAACCCAGAGTTGGACAGGCTAAGCAAAGCTGTGAGCAACAGGAACTGGCAATCAGTACAGACCTTAAAACAGTACATGGATGACTTTGGTCTCTGTGACACATGGTGTTCTCTTCATCCTACATCCAGGGAATATACCTTTTTCTCACCAGTTCACCACTCTCACTCCCGTATAGATTATATTTTAGTAAATAACTCAGTCTTACAAGATGTCTCTGACACCAATATTCACTCTATCACAATCAGTGATCATGCACCAATGTCCATTTCGTTGATTAAGACAGCCACACCATCAACCAGGAATTGGAGGTTTAATACATCATTACTCAATGATCAAGACTTCATCAGTTATGTCAGGAGAGAATGGAAAACCTTTATAGAAATCAACGATACACCGGAAATCTCACCCTGTGTTCTTTGGGAGACTGGGAAGGCAGTTATGCGCGGTAGAATTATTTCATATTCATCACACAAGAAAAAAAAGGACATGTTGCTTGAATTAGAATTAGAAAAAATTCTAAAAATTACAAAAAATAAAATCTCTAGAGATTAAATATGCAGCCTCTCCAACCAATGATGTCCTAGAAGACCTAAAGAATCTAAAGCTGAAATTAAATAATATAATTGATTGCAAAACTCAGTTTCAGATAGACCAATTACGCTGGGAGAACTTTGACCATGCTAATAAATGTGGTAAATTTCTAGCTAACCAATTAAAAAATAATAAAGAGAAACAAATCATCCATTCAATAACTAATAAGGAAGGCAACATTACTCGTGATCCCCATGAAATAAATGATACCTTTAAAAACTTTTACCAAGAGTTATATACGTCCCAAATAGATCCACCCACCTCAGCCATAGAGGCGTTTCTGAATAAACTAGAACTGCCAAAGCTAAATGAAGAACAATCTACAACTCTAGACTCATTGTTATCTTTGGCAGAACTACATGAAGCTCTGCAGGAGATGCCCAATAAAAAAGCTCCAGGACCAGATGGATTCCCAACTGAATTTTATAAAGAGTTCTGGTCCATGCTGGCACCCAGCTTTTACAAAATGTTAGCTGAAATTAAACAACAACATTCATTACCCACAAATATGAATTCTGCCTTCATAAGCCCGCTCCAAAAACCAGGAAAGACCCTACACTCCCATCGAGTTATAGACCAATTTCACTAATAAATGTAGATCTAAAAATAGTGTGTAAAGCACTTGCTAGAAGATTAGAAAAAATCACTCCATATATAATTCACTCTGATCAAACAGGCTTCATTAAAGGTAGACAGTCAACAAACAATATGAACAGACTAATTAATTTAATTGATTATGTCACCATCCATAAACTAGAGTCAGCCATCATCTCCTTAGATGCAGAAAAAGCTTTCGATAGAGTAAACTGGAAGTTTCTTTTAGCCACCCTGCACAAATTCGGCATTGGGGAAACATTCATAGACTGGATCCAAATATTATACAACTCAGCAAACGCCGCAGTCAGAACAAACAACCAGATCTCACCAAGGTTTAATCTGCATAGAGGGACAAGACAGGGCTGCCCACTGTCCCCATCACTATTTGCAATATTTATTGAACCTCTAGCCGCAGCAATAAGACAGCATGAAGGAATTACTGGAATATCGACCAAATCAGTAAATCATAAAATAAGTTTATATGCTGACGATGTGTTACTGTTTCTCCTGGAGCCACAGACGTCTCTTCCTACAACTATCAGCCTCATAGATGAATTCTCAGGACTTTCAGAGTACTCTATTAACTGGACCAAATCTATAGTGCTACCACTTAACCTTAAGGTGACTAACATCTCCTCTACCACACTCCATTCAGGGAACATTAAATACTTGGGTATTGAGTTGTCGTCTAGGCTATCAGAGCTTATTGATCTAAACTACAATCCATTATTAAAACAAATAGAAGCCAACCTCAAAAGATGGCAGTCCTTACCCATTTCACTTATGGGAAGAATTGCCACCATAAAAATGATAATCCTGCCAAAAATTAATTACATATTTTCAATGATTCCAACTCAGCCAGCCCAGGCGTGGTTTAAGACATTAGACTCCTACATCTCACAGTTTTTGTGGAAAACCAAGCCACCACGAATTAGTTTAAAAACTCTTCAAAAATCCAGACGCTGCGGCGGCCTAGAACTACCTAACTTCCACCACTATTTTCTTGCCAATAGACTGAACCATGTCCACAAATGGATAAAACCCATGCCAGCAGACTCCTCCTGGATAGACATTGAACAAACATTTTGTGGAAATATTAAAGTTGCAGATCTGCCCTTTATCAGCACCAAAATCAAACATCATAGTTGTTACCAGAACATTAGCATAAAAGCATCTCTGCAAGCCTGGTGGGGGTTTCTTAAAATTAATGGGTCTTCGCTTACTCTTTGCCAAAACACACCCCTCTGGAACAATCCAGACATCATACAAAACAAAAAGGCAATACACTTTCCAACTTGGCATATCAAAGGGATAACACATCTGAAACATGTTTTCACAAGAGACAAGTTTACCTCTTTTGAAGAACTAGTGTCTCACTATGAAATCACTAGTGTCAATTTCTTAGAATACCAACAACTAAAGTCAATACTTAATGCAAAAAGTAAGAATACTGCCATCCACATGCAACCACCACCAGTAATAGAGCGATTTATTGATATATCAGGGAAAAGGACAGTATCCAAAATCTATATCTTAATTTGTAGACCAGACAGTGAGCCTTTCGATCTCTAAATGGGAAGCGGATCTCAATATCACCACTAATTACACGTTCTGGAATAACATATGTTCTAATTTATTCAGAATGACAAAAAATAAGAATTTACAACTAATACAATACAAAATTCTTCATAGAACTCACTATACAGGACAAAGGATGTTCCAAATGGGTCTCACAAACTCAAATATTTGCCCTCACTGTACAGATAACACAGCAGATAGATTCCTACATGCATTCTGGTCATGTTTACCTGTGCAGCAATTTTGGCAAAGAGTATGTGAACACCTGTCAACCCAGTTAAGCTGTCCAATCCCAGCAGCCCCTGCACTTTGTCTTCTAGGAGATCTAAGTGGGCTTGATCTAGAGACAAACTCATCACACACACTTCTTTCTGCCCTCTGTGTCGCAAAGAAAATCATCCTCATGAACTGGAAAACTAAAAAAAATTAAGCATTACTCAATACCTGAACAGCTTGTTAGATTATACCACCTTAGACACATTGTCTGCTTCATCAAATCAATGACCAAAAACTATACTCTGATTGATTCCATTTCCAGGTAAGGATGCGTGGGGCTCGGGTTCTGCGTCATGTCTGGCACAGTGGTGGAGGGGTGACTGGTGGTTGGGGGTGCCTGCCTACCTAAGGGACCGGGACAACGGGACTGGTGGATTCTGGGCTGGCCACATGGGTCCCCTGCGGCGGGGGTGTGGTGGCTGCTGAGACCGGCGGCCCTGTGCCGGGGTGGAACCATTTTGAGGGTTGGCGTGTGCCTGTCTCCGGGGAGCTGGAGGCGGGCCTCCCTGACGGTGTGCGGGGGCGGACCTGGGGGTGGAGACCTGGGTGACCTGCGTCCGGGGGACTCCCTCTGGGGGTGCCTGCCTGTGCCCGGAGGGGTGTCTCTCCCCTGGGGCGCTGCCCCTGCTCGGGTGGGGCGCTGCCTGCCCTAGCGGTCCGACGCCCTCTGGTAACTGCTCGGGCCTGTTGCAGGGGGGGTTGGCGGACTACTCAGGCTAGAACCTTCATTGGGCCCTGGGCGGAGGCTGGCCCTCAATGCACAACCGCAGAGTATGTGTGTGGGTTTGAGTGTCACACTACACGGGGCGAGCATGGGCATACTTGAGCGAGAGAACGGGTAAGTGTGAAAGAAGGATGAGGATGGCTCTGGCTGTGCTGCGTGTGGCGCCTGGGCAGTAGTACTGCGGTCCCTGGGTCTCTGCTGTCCCTTCCTGGCTGGGGGTTGTGGGGGGTGGTGGGATAGGTAGCAGAGCCAGTCGGGAACCTGGCTCTGCGGACCCTGGCGCTCTGCTTCCCAACTACATTTCTCCGCATTCATCCACTTAGGTCTGCAAGGGGCATCCTGCTGATGGAGGGACCGGGGCTACCGAGAAGTGGTTCCGTCCCTTCCAAGTGGGATGCTCTGCAGTTTTAATTGCATTAGTCATACACACTTGTCCAGGAATCTGGGGGCTCCTTCCGGGGGGGCCAGTAGACGGAGCCTTCCCATTGATGGCTCTGTCTGCTGGACCCCCCGGAGAATTGGGTAATTGGGTATCTCCCAAAGTTCCTCATACTTAGCTACATACACATACATTTAGGGCCGGGGGTGGGCTCTTTCACTGGGGCCTGGGGCTGAGGCCAGTTGTGGCCTCGGCCACTGGCCCTGATGGAGAGATCACCACCCAGTTTTAACTGCAAAAAGACATTTAGGGCGAGGGGGGGCACTGTCCGGGGGACACACCGTCAGCCAGCGGTTGTGCTCCTGGAGGTGTCACCCACTTTCAGTGCACTTTAGTTCCACACACTCACGTCCACGCTGGGTTGCAGGGTTCTGGGGGACCTTTTTCTGCTGCCCTCTGCCTCCCCCGGGTTGGGGGGGTTGGTCGGGGCTCGGGAGGAGCTGCGGTCCCTGCCTGGGGCCACATGGACGGCAGGCCGGAGACCTACCCCTCCCCACGAATGTGATCAAGCGAATGGTGTGGGTGCGAGAATGTATCTGAGAGCGCATTGGTTCACGTATGATTGACTAGTTTGTTGTGAGAGAGTCTTTGGTGTGTGTGTGTGTTGATGTGATGATGTGTGTTGCACATGTGGGTGGGTGTATGCGTCTGTGTTTGTGTGAGTTGGTATGCGTGTGGTGCGGTTGAAGTGTGGGGGGTCCGGTTTTTCGCCCGGGGTACGATGATCGTCTGCCTGGGTGGTCTCTTTTCTGCCGACCCCACCAATTGCTGGCCTTGTGCTGCAGGCCGCTGTAGCGCCAGGGGATGAGGTCGGGCCGATGGGGTAGGCCCCGCTCTGCCCATGTGGGGGTGGTGGACTGGGGGCGGGCCCCACTCTGGGCGCGGGGGCATCTTCTGGCGGGCTCCCTACGGACCGTGGGTCCTCGGGCTCTACTCTTTCAGGCCGACCCTCCCGCCGGGGGGAGTGTTTGCCCCTGGTTCTCATGGGGCGGACAGCGTTGACCCCCGGTGGCCCACTCTGGCCTCGGGTGCTGTCTCTGTGGCTGCTGCAGCTCTGCCTGGGGGGCTCTGTGTGGGCGGCTTGGGTTGCAACACCTGCCCTCCTGGAACTGAAGGTGTGTGGGCTCCCTGGCTGCTGGGATTCCTTCCTCTGCTTGCTGGATGGGCGTAGTGGCGGAGCCCCTCACATCACCCTGGCTTCCACAAGTGGCATTGTCCATGCACCAACGTCTGCCTCACCCTTTGGGTGAATAATGTTAAGCTACAGCCTTACTAACCTTGTAGTGGGACACTTTCCAAATCCAACTGTAAGTATTATTGATACTTATCACTACCAATATGAATAATGTGTGAATATGGAATTTGTGGTGTTGTATGTCATGACTTTTATTAAGTAGTATGGGATATGTATAATAATGCACATATGTATGTATATTGTATGTATATGTTTGAATTAGTATGTGCACATACCTTAGCACTATTATTGCTATTAGTATTAATCTCCAAGGTAAACCACAGTACAACAGTTTTTTAGTTATGAATGTGTTAGCCTAAGGTACATCCCTGCTTATTTATTTTGCTTCGATTGTTTACTTAACAAATTTGCTTGGTTTCAGCAGCTGGTTGCACCCCTACACCCCCCCCCTCCCGCATACACACCCTAAAGCAGAAACTTAACCTGTCCACCAACACAACAATATCACACATATTTGGGATTAGCTAAATAAACCATTAAATAAACCATAAATCAAGAAGAGTATATATATTCTATACTGTATATACTCCTCTTGTTAAAGCAAAGCTGTCCATCACAATATGGCATTCAGCGTAAGATATGCTGCTTGTTAAACTGCTGGACAGAACAAAAAGAAAAAAAAATTCTCAGGAGGCTGGATGTCGACATCGTGTAGGTGTGGTTTCCGAAGAAACATACAAGTTGTCAGTTTTACCTAGAAACTGTCAGAATATGATTTCTACATTTCTTCCCTAGAACACCCATTTGTTTTTCTCCCTGTCTTTCAGTTTACATACCTGTGTCACTACGTGTTTCAAGATAGAGTGATGCCCTTAAGTCTGGTTTCTGGTAAATATGGATTAAAGTCAGTTTCAGTAATGTAGATAGCGGATGGTCAGTCAGTGAAGCTTTTTATGAAGCATAAAATATGATTTCATAGCATTAATTTGAGGTAATTATGTTACATGCAAGGCAAACTGGGACTAGAACTGCACTCGCCATGAGCGTGGAAACAGGCTGCTAAACCATAGTACAAAAATTGTTTAGTTATGAATGTTTTAGCCTAAGGTACATCCCTGCTTCTTATTTATTTTTTTTTAATTTATTTATTTATTATTTTGCTCCGATTGTTTACTTAGCAGATTTGCTTGGTTTCAGCAGCTGGTTGCACCCCTTAACCCCCCCCCCCCCCCCTCCCGCATACACACCCTAAAGCAGAAACCTAACCTGTCCACCAACACAGCAACATCACACACATTTTGGATTAGCTAAATAAACCATTAAATAAACCATAAATCAGGAAGAGTATATATATTCTATATATACTCTTCTTGTTAAAGCAAAGCTGTCCATCACAATGTGGCATTCAGCGTAATATATGCTGCTTGCTAAACTGCTGGACAGAACAAAAAAAAAAAAAAAAGGAAATGGACGCTAAGCTGTAAATATTGTGCTTCTGTGCTTTTGACCCTGCCTACGATGTTGTAACATTTATTCCATGTTTTATGATGACTGCACTGAAAA
Source organism: Betta splendens (assembly GCF_900634795.4). Classification (NCBI taxonomy): domain Eukaryota; kingdom Metazoa; phylum Chordata; class Actinopteri; order Anabantiformes; family Osphronemidae; genus Betta; species Betta splendens. The sequence goes on along the minus strand of NC_040892.2, from coordinate 10,677,244 downwards.
CCGAAAGAAGTTGTGCTGTTCTGATGTATGCATGTTTGTTTAATGAATGTTTCAATGTTAAACAGGAGGGAAATGTTGGAAAAGTACTGCATTTAATCATTGAAACATTGTTGGAATTTATTTTGCTGATCTGCTCAAGCCTTGTTAGCTGCCTTCTGCCCTGCAAGAAATAGGAGGTACCGGTGTGTAGCATCCTTATCTGATGAGCCCAATGCTTGCTTTGTGCAGGAAATATTTCCCATGTACTGTGTGACTATGCACCTCCCAGAATGCAATACATATTATGAGCTGAATCCCTGTCTTCTCTTCAGTGAGAGGAAGTTGCCTTTGCTGTAAACTGCTCACTCCTTGCAAGTAAAATCCTGAAGAAGGTCTCAACTGATTGTGTCTGCTTTATTTAAAATTTACAAAGGGAACTAACAATTTCCCTAACAGTGTGGGCTCCCTGGCTGCTCGGATTCTTTCCTCTGCTTGTTGGATGGGCGTAGTAGCCGAGCCCCTCACATCACCCTGGCTTCCACAAGTGGCATTGTTCATGCACCAACGTCTGCCTCACCCTTTGGGTGAATAATATTAAGCTACAGCCTTACTAACCTTGTAGTGGGACACTCAATACCTGAACAGGCTTTCCAAATCCAACTGTAAGTATTACTGATACTTATCACTACCAATATCAATAATGTGTGAATACGGAAATTGTGGTGTTATATGTCTTGACTTTTATTAATTAGTATGGGATATGTATAACAATGCATATGTGTATGTATATGATATGTATATGTTTGTATGAGTATGTGCACATACCTTAACACTATTATTGGTATTAGTATTAATCTCCAAGGTAAACCACAGTACAACAGTTGTTTAGTTATGAATGTGTTAGCCTAAGGTACATCCCTGCTTATTTATTTTGCTTTGATTGTTTACTTAACAAATTTGCTTGGTTTCAGCAGCTGGTTGCACCCCTACACCCCCCCCCTCCCGCATACACACCCTAAAGCAGAAACTTAACCTGTCCACCAACACAGCAACATCACACATATTTGGGATTAGCTAATTAAACCATTAAATAAACCATAAATCAAGAAGAGTATATGTATTCTATATTACTCCTCTTGTTAAAGCAAAGCTGTTCATCACAATATGGCATTCAGCGTAAGATATGCTGCTTGTTAAACTGCTGGACAAAACGAACAGAAAAACAAAACAAAACAAAAAATTCTCTGGAGGCTGGATGTCGACATCGTGTAGGTGTGGTTTCCGAAGAAACATACAAGTTGTCAGTTTTACCTAGAAACTGTCAAAACATGATTTCTACATTTCTTCCCTGGAACACCCATTTGTTTTTCTTCCCGTCTTCCAGTTTACATACATGTGTCACTACGTGTTTCAAGATAGAGTGATGCCCTTAAGTCTGGTTTCTGGTAAATATGGATTAAAGTCAGTTTCAGTAATGTAGATAGCGGATGGTCAGTCAGAGAAGCTTTTTTATGAAGCATAAAATATGATTTCATAGCTTTAATTTGAGGTAATTATATTACATGCAAGGCAAACTGGGACTAGAACTGCACTCGCCCTGGCTTCCACAAGTGGCATTGTTCATGCACCAACGTCTCCCTCACCCTTTGGGTGAATAATAT